>NW_024724418.1:0-18425 GCF_018991925.1 Homarus americanus
TGTTGTGCTTCGTTCAGTTACGTATTGCTCTGGGCAGAAGACCCTGGCGGAAATAGCAGGGCATGGAGGATGGGGAGGTGTCCAAGTGACGCCCGCATCCTCCTGCTGTACTGTACCAGGACATAGCCCAGGACACTAGGGCACGGCCAGGAAACACAGGACATGGCCAGGACACACTAGGGCAGCCAGGACATACTGTACACGAGGACCACCTACAGAAGGCACCAATAAACAGAGCATAACTGAAGGTGATGGCAGTGGCAGAGATGTCTGTCTGTCTGTCTGTCTGTCTGTGACTTTAGTGGCACGGGTGTGGTGTATGGTGAGAGAGAGAGAGGCTACCTGGTGTTAAGGTGTCATTAAACAACGCCTGGTAAGGGTGAAGCAGCTACTGGGGAAACGTCAGGATTTTAGTCACACTCGGATACTTTATTTAGAAACACAAGATACAAGAGAGATAGAGTTACGTACACATGCTATGCTACGTACACAGTCAGTCACGTACACTTCCGGACTCTTCCACGTTGAACACCCAGATGACCAGAGAGAGGTACAATCAGCTGACGATCTGGTGACGGTGTGTGGGAGGAGTTCTTGGGTTGCGTGTTGCATAATATAATCATATTTCATTTTATACATTACAAAACAATGGAAGTAGAAAGGATTATTAAATTTAGGAATACGTTTTTCAGTAGTATTAGTTTTTTCCACGTAAATGATCATATTTAATCTAAAGTTGGAGGCCAGAGAAACACGCGATGTTAACCTTCCGCACCAATTCTTACTAAGAATAGCATGGGAGAACAGGTGCCAGTCAATGGTTGATGTTGACCAGATATTTGGTTATAATACCCATTCTTATAATAAACTTAATTTTAGAGGATAGGAATATTGCAATAAAAGTATGGGAAGTTGTATTATTACGTGAAATGAAACAACTAGTGATTGTTGTTATTATAGCGGAAAATTAAACAGTCACTTATCATTAATGAAATAAAGTATACAAAATGTTATTAATTTTTCACTCGGAAATATGAGAGACGACCTAGTGAAAGCAAAGCTCATGAGAGGTGGCTAGATTTTGCTTTCACGGCTGTCCTTATGATGATGATATGAGGCGGTATCATCGAGGTGTGTAAATGGAAGTCAGTGCTAAACAAAGGGGATAAAACAAAGGAACTCAAACTATCCAATCAGGAGCGAACTCGCAACAATGGTTTTGAATTAGACAAATTTAGATTTAGGCGCGAGATAAGTAAACATTGGTTTAGAAATAGAGTAGTGGACGAGGTGGAACAAGTTACCAAACATCATGATTTACTTGAATACGCTGGATAGCTTCAAATAGGTTGGATGGATATATGAGCAATAGGAGATGGGTGTAATTGAATTGGATTGAATTGAAACAGTTTTTTAGCCAGAAAAACACAGATACAAGTGGATAATAATAACAATATTAACATGGCTGAGCCAGTTGAGAACCTGAGCTCTCTTTGAGGGCACCTGATATATACTATACATTTATCTCAAGGAGTTGAATTGAAACAGTTTATTTAGTAGAAAAACACATATACAGAGTAGATAATAATAACAATATTAACATGGCTGACCAGTTGAGAACCTGAGCTCTCTTTTAGGCAACTGATATATACTATACATTTATCTCAAGGAAGTATTATGTAACATTTAGTATCATCTGGAATAGTAATAGAAAGAACATCTCATAAGGTTACCACGGTTATCACTTCAATATTTATTAATTTTATTTATTTATTATTTGTTTAGTTTATTTTTTATTTATTTATATATACATAAATTACAGTGGAATTGAAAAACATAAGTATAATGGAGCAGTACAACGTACAGTAATAAGGTTGAACAAGAGGACAGAGCTGTCAGGATTATGTCTAGTTGGCAATTATGTTTATTGCAATGGTATTACTTATCTATTTACATGATAATTTTCGATAAAACGGTTTTGATGGTACAATAAAGCAGGCACTGTAAATATAGTAAGTGTTACAAGAAATATTAATACAGACAATAGATATTTTTTAGAGATGATTTAAAGGAAGGGCGTAGTCTTTCCTCGGATGTGTGGGGTAAGTTGTTCCATACCTTCACACCATGATATTTATGAGTCTGGGACTGAGAGGGAGCGCATGGGGGTGGTCTTAGTAGCTCTGGGTGCCTTAAGTTGTAACTCTGATTATTCAGAACTGGAAATAATTATTGTCAAACAAGTGATTGATAGATTTGTAAACAAGAGGGAGGCACAGCGGTGTTAATATCTTCGAATTTTAAAATTTCAATATAGCATTTTCGTTTGTGTGATCTGTTTTTCAAGTAGGTCATTGTCCTTACAACTCTCTTTTGTGCAGTAACCAAGTTGTGTTTTGAAGAACCAAGGCCCCATAATTGTGACAGTGTATCAGGTGTTGGTAAACAAGATCATGATAGATTTCTTTCATTGCTGTGAGAGTGAGTGACTGTCGAGTGTGATACATGATACCGCACTGTTTATTGATTTTACTGTGAATGGCTTGTATGTGGTTTCTCCAGTTAAGTTTCTTGTCAACAATAACTCCGAGGAATTTAATATTTTCTCGCGTTTGAGGACTGTATTACCAAGGTACAGGGGTCAAGTCTAGGGTAAGTTTTCCTTCTGTGAAAGATCGTGTAAGTGGGTTTTCTCAAGGTTTAAGGTCAGTTTATTACGTATTACCCAGGTCCTGACTTTATTCAATTCATTGTTCGTAGTTCTCATCAAGGAATGGAGATCTGAGTTGCTGGCATAGAATTACTATTGTCTGCAAATAAGTTTTATTTTATGAGTGTGCTGGCGTGGACTATGTCGTTTATATACAACAAAAACAGTATTGGACCGAGAATGGAACCTTGAGGACTGCCAGAATGGGCCAATAGGCCCACTGCAGTTTCCTCCTTTCTTTTGTTCTTATGAGGGTGGATCTGGGCATCCAGAAATCATCGACAGAGGAACACCGTGCCACACATTTGTCTTGGTTTGTCGGCATTAGGCACTGGACTACTGGAAAAGGCTTGAAGTGATAACCGTGGTAACATTATGAGATGTACTTATCACTACCATGCTATTGTACTATTCAGATGATACTAAATGTTACATAATACTTCCTTGAGGTAAATGTATAGTATATATCAGGTGCCTCAACTGGCTCAGCCATGTTAATATTGTTATTATTATCCACTGTGTATCTGTATTTTTTTCTGGCTAAATATACTGTTTCAATTCAATTCAATTCACTGACGTAAATTCTTCACTTTAGCATCCTGTCCACCCACCTTCTTTGATAACGGCACTACGCACCTACAGTACACGTCATTGGCAACTACTTGTCAGTATCTTCGTAGCACCGTACCACTAGGATTACCATATTAAAACGATAAGCGTAAAAGTCATTTTGGTTTTTCCCGGTGCAAGCTAGGTCGAAACGTGACTTACGACAGCATATGGTTTCATTATACGTTATTATTGCTTTCATGAAATATAATGTGCATGTAAAACAGTCGAATCACCTAAAAATGTGTATCAGCTTAAAGTTATTTGTCGGATTGAAATTAATTATTACAAGAAATTGGTCAACATCAATCCTTGACTGGCACCTGTTTTCCAAACTGTCCTTACTCGAGGAAGGGCAGCAGTAGTGCAAGGGAGGTAAGGTTACGTGTTTCTCTGGCTTTGGAACCTTAGATTAGAATAACCAATTACCCCAATAAATCAAACAACGTAATGCTACTGTAAATACGAATTCTAGACCACAATTACCCTTCACTTCCATCACAGTGTGCGCTAAATAATATATGATTATATTATGCAACACGGAACTCAAGAACTCCCCCCTCCCCCCTCTCATCCTTCCCCCTCCCCAAACCCTTCCACCCCGCACATACACACACTGTTACAAGATCGTCAGCTGATTGTACCTCTCTGGTCGTCTGGCCTGGTGTTCAACGTGGAAGAGTCCGGGACTGTACACAGTCATGTATTCACTCTGCTGTATAATCTCTCTCTCTCTCTCTCTCTCTCTCTCTCTCTCTCTCTCTCTCTCTCTCTCTCTCTCTCTCTCTCTCTCTCTCTCTCTCTCTCTCCTCTCTCTCTCTCTCTCTCTCTCTCTCTCTCTCTCTCTCTCTCTCTCTCTCTCTCTCTCTCTCTCTCTCTCTCTCTCTCTCTCTCTCTCTCTCTCTCTCTCTCTCTCTCTCTCTCTCTCTCTCTCTCTCTCTCTCTCTCTCTCTCTCTCTCTCTCTCTCTCTCTCTCTCTCTCTCTCTCTCTCTCTCTCTCTCTCTCTCTCTCTCTCTCTCTCTCTCTCTCTCTCTCTCTCTCTCTCTCTCTCTCTCTCTCTCTCTCTCTCTCTCTCTCTCTCTCTCTCTCTCTCTCTCTCTCTCTCTCTCTCTCTCTCTCTCTCTCTCTCTCTCTCTCTCTCTCTCTCTCTCTCTCTCTCCTCTCTCTCTCTCTCTCTCTCTCTCTCTCTCTCTCTCTCTCTCTCTCTCTCTCTCTCTCTCTCTCTCTCTCTCTCTCTCTCTCTCTCTCTCTCTCTCTCTCTCTCTCTCTCTCTCTCTCTCTCTCTCTCTCTCTCTCTCTCTCTCTCTCTCTCTCTCTCTCTCTCTCTCTCTCTCTCTCTCTCTCTCTCTCTCTCTCTCTCTCTCTCTCTCTCTCTCTCTCTCTCTCTCTCTCTCTCTCTCTCTCTCTCTCTCTCTCTCTCTCTCTCTCTCTCTCTCTCTCTCTCTCTCTCTCTCTCTGGCGTCAGGTGGTGTGGGAAGGTACAGTAAAGCCCTATGACGCCAGTTGGTGGTCAATAAGGGGTGGGGTAGTATAGGCCTATTACATGTTACCCCCTTCCCTTACAGCCTACCGCCGGATGCTCTGCAGTTCCTGTGTTTCCCTTCCTCTCTGCTTCACTTACCACCATCTTCACCTGCTGGTGTTGGTGATGGTCAGGTAAATTTTCACACGGAACACTTCCTGTAAAACACCTTAGACCCAAACCCAGAGTATCATCTGTGTGTGTGTGTGTTAGTTACTAGCAAATTAACATGTAGCGGAAGATAAACATTAAACCTTCAACCAAGAAAATATCACACAGGCTTTGAAAATAACAATATATAGTACAGTATAATGTGAGGCACCTGTAATTATGGTTGTATGTAAAGGTTATTTTATTTCCTGTTTCTACATTTAACTGATTTATTTATTTATATAATGAATTTAGCCAGCATGAGGGTTGGGTACCGTCCGTCCGTCTCTGTCTGTCCAGCCAGTCAATCAGGCGTATCACACACATGCATGAACGACCTTCTCTGACACACTACACATAGGCGACACATCCTGTTCACCATGTGTTAAGTCCCTCTGTTTGGCCGACTGGCTCTACTTACCCACAGGTCCCTGTTCTCCCGGAGGCTGTGTCAACATAAAGTCTTGTTTGATAGAACCGCCATTCGCTGCTCTTCCCCACACTGTCTCACCAACAGACAGACAGACAAGTTGTCGAATACCGTAACAATATACATTTCTCTGAGCCAGTATTAACTCTCAGGTTCCATCAAGGATCAGTTTAGGTTTCATAGTTGCCAAGTTATGGGGTCGGGTAGTGTTTGTGTACACGTTCAAGATTGAAATTAATTGTTTATTTAGCCGGAACAATACATAAGTTGAAATTAAAACAACATATTTAACCCGGTTAAACATTAATTGAAAATGTAACCGTTTTATAACCAGAATAATACAATAATACAAGAACAACAGCAGCAAATATTAACATGGCTGAACCTCTCTAGTCCTGCAGCTGAAATATAAATGAAGTGACAACATTAACAGCCGAAATTGTTGGCAATCAGTACCCACAAAAGCAACATTCAAAATTGCACCATAACTACTACCAGATTGTACGAACAAGATGCGTTCTCTTACCAGTTCCTGTGAAGTTTTCTTTCTTTTTCCTCGATTTTTTATCCAGTTGGAAAATATTTTCGAGTTTAGAAATGTTTACGCCGGGCCGACATTTTGACGTGACGGAAGCGACTGTGAGATAAATTTGGTGCCTTTGAGCCACTCTGAGTACACCTTTATTATTATTTTATATATATATATATATATATATATATATATATATATATATATATATATATATATATATATATATATATATATATATATATATATAATTTCTTTAAGAGGATAGTGGTGCGGGTCATAGTGGCCCAACTGAAGATATAAGAGTTTATTGATGCCCCCCCCCCACACACACACGTGTACGTACTTGCCTAGTTTAAAGAGACAGTTGTATCATATCTCTGAGGGGGTGAGGGAGGCTGGAGAGTGCATATCCTTCCCCAGCACCTCACCCCAACACCTCACCCCCAACACCTTACCCCCCAACACCTCACCCCCCAACACCTCCACCCCCCAACACCTCACCCCAACACCTCCACCCCCAGCACCTCACCCCCAGCACCTCACCCCCAACACCTCACCCCCCCAACACCTCACCCCCAGCACCTCACCCCCAACACCTCACCCCCAACACCTCCACCCCAACACCTCACCCCCCAACCTCCCCCCCAACACCTCCCCCCCAACACCTCACCCCCCCAACACCTCACCAACCTCACCCCCAACACCTCACCCCCCAACACCTCACCCCCAACACCTCACCCCCAACACCTCACCCCCAGCACCTCAACACCTCACCCCCAACACCTACCCCCCCAACCTCCCCCCAACACCTCACCCCCCCCAACACACCTCACCCCCAACACCTCACCCCCAACACCTCACCCCCCAACACCTCACCCCCAACACCACCCCAACACTCACCCCCAACACCTCACCCCCAACACTCCACCCCCAACACCTCACCCCCAACACCTCACCCCAACACCCCACCCCCCCAGCACCTCACCCCCCAGCACCTCACCCCAACACCTCACCCCCAACACCTCACCCCAACACCTCACCCCCAACACCTCACCTAACACCACCCCCCAACACCTCACCCCAACACCTCACCCAACACCTCAAACCCCCCCAACACCTCACCCCCAACACCTCACCCCCAACACCTCCCCCCCAACACCTCCCCCAACACCTCCCCCCCACCTCACCCCCCAACACCTCACCCCCCAACACCTCACCCCAACACCACCCCCCCAACACCTCACCCCCCAACACCTCACCCCCCAACACCTCACCCCCCAACACCTCACCCCCCAACACCCCACCCCAACACCTCACCCCCCAACACCTCACCCCAACAACCCCCCACCCCACCACCCCACCCCCAACACCTCCCAACACCCCCCCCAGCACCCCACCCCCACACCTCCCACCCCACACCTCACCCCCAACACCTCACCCCCCAACACCTCACCCCCCAACCCCACCCCCCAACACCTCACACCCCCCAACACCTCACCCCCCAACACCTCACCCCCCCAACACCTCACCCCCCCAACACCTCACCCCCCCACCTCACCCCCAACACCTCACCCCCCAACACCACCCCCCAACACCTCACCCCCAACACCTCACCCCCCAACACCCCACCCCCCCAACACCCTCACCCCCCAACACCTCACCCCCAACACCTCACCCCCCAACACCTCCTCACCCCCAACACCCCCCCAACACCTCACCCCCACACCTCACCCCCAACACCTCACACCCCCCAACACCTCACCCCCAGCACCTCACCCCAGCACCTCACCCCAGCACCCCACCCCCCAACACCTCACCCCCAACACCTCACCCCCAACACCCCACCCCCCAACACCTCACCCCCCAACACCTCACCCCCAACACCTCACCCCCCAACACCTCACCCCCCAACACTCACCCCCCAACACCTCACCCCCAACACCTCACCCCCCAACACCTCACCCCCCAACACCTCACCCCCAACACCTCACCCCCCAACACCTCACCCCCCAACACCTCACCCCCAACACCTCACCCCCAACACCTCCTCCAACACCCCCCCAACACCTCACCCCCCAGCACCACCCCCCAGCACCTCACCCCCCAGCACCTCACCCCCCAGCATCTCACCCCACAAGCGTCATGAAAGATCAAGTTTCAAGAAAACGGCCGCCATCATCAACTGACTACAGGCTTAGTCACCTCCTCCCTCCAAACCTCGTCCTCCCTCCTCTCCCTCTCCTCCAAACCTCGTCCTGCCCCTCCAAACCTCGTCCTCCCTCCTCTTCCTCTCCTCCAAACCTCGTCCTGCCCCTCCAAACCCCGTCCTCCCTCTTCTTCCCCTTCCAAACCTCGTCCTCCCTCCTCTTCTTCCCCTCCAAACCTCGTCCTGCCCCTCCAAACCTCGTCCTCCCTCCTCTTCCTCTCCTCCAAACCTCGTCCTGCCCCTCCAAACCTCGTCCTCCCTCCTCTTCTTCCCTCCAAACCTCGTCCTCCTCCTCTTCTTCCCTCCAAACCCTGTCCTCCCTCCTCTTCCTCTCCTCCAAACCTCGTCCTCCCTCTGCAAACCTCGTCCTCCCTCCTCTTCTTCCCTCCAAACCTCGTCCTCTCCTCCCTCCCTCCCTCCCTCCCTCCCTCCCCTCCCTCCCTCCTCCCTCCCTCCCTCCCTCCCTCCCTCCTCCCTCCCTCCCGTCAGTTTCATCCATCTCTCTTCCGCTTCACAAATCATGGACCATCACCCCCAACCTTCTCTCTTCCACAATTAGCTCTCTCTCTCTCTCTCTCTCTCTCTCTCTCTCTCTCATTATATAAAACGTGAACCTATAACCGTCTAAACAGGTGGAGCTAACGTCAGACAGACAGACTGATCCAACAGATAGATAGGTAATAAATTTATCAGGTGGTGAGGATTATGTTGTGTTCAAATACGTTGGCAGGTGTGGGTCTAGGTGGTGGTGGTTGTTGTTCTGCTATTGTTATTATCGTTATATTTCTTGTTACCTTTTATCGTTATTATTATTATTATTACTCTTTATTATTACCATTTTTATCATCTCCTCGGCTGTTTTTCACATTTTAATTCTCCAGGTTTATCCAAGTCTTATGAAGCAAGATTATACCGTTCTTCCCAGGTTAATTATGCAACTTATTTACATATACAGACGACATTACCTGGAGCAGAAGTCAGTGATGTACTGTACACCTAGAGCAGAAGTCAGGTGTAGTGATGTACTGTACACCTGGAGCTGAAGTCAGGTGTAGTGATGTACTGTACACCTGAGCAGTCAGGTGTAGTGATGTACTGTACCTGAGCAGAAGTCAGGTGTAGTGATGTACTGTACACCTGGAGCAGAAGTCAGGTGTAGTGATGTACTGCACTTGGAGCTGAAGTCAGTGTAGTGATGTACTGTACACCTGGAGCTGAAGTCAGGTGTAGTGATGTACTGTACACCTGAGCTGAAGTCAGGTGTAGTGATGTACTGTACACCTGAGTTGTCAGGTGTTGTGATGTACTGTACACCTGGACGAGTACTCTGAGTACTCTGCTGAATATTACACTAGTACTCACGGCGAGGGAATTACCCTACGTCACCAATTATACCATGACCCTTTGACCCTGAGTATGGTTGTAGGTTGTTATGTTGTGAGATCAAGCGGTGTTATTAAAGGAGGAAGGAAGTTGTTGGTATTGTTTTTCTTGATATTTGGGTTGTGGTTGTAGATGTAGGTTGTGATGGTGGTAGTGGGTAGGCTACTTGTAGTTTTGTGGTTGTTGTAGTAATAGTAGTTGTTGTAGTAGTTGTAGTAACGTGGTAATAGTAGTAATAGTAGTAGTTGTAGTAAGTATTAATATTAAGGTAATAAAATGGTGGCGAAGGTATGGTTATTGGGGAGGCTGAAGCCATTAAAAATATTAATAGTAGTATTTGTATTAAGTAGTAATAGTAGTAGTTGTAGTAAGTCGTTGGATATCAGTGAAGTAAACAAGATTCGAAGGTCCATTACGACAGAACGACAGCAGGGCCAGTGATAAGTTGCAGCAACTGTTGCTGCAAGTACCAGAGAATTTGAAAAAAATGTAGCTATAGCGCAGGAGGTGGGCGCCTCGAACTGGTTAACTACTCCCGATAAGGGCAAATAGTTTGTCTCGATAAACGAGAATTTACAGATGCCAATGCTCTAAGGTATGGTAGGCCAGTAGAAGGTTTGCCTCTCCCAATGCGTGTGTGGCTCTTCCTATGACGTCGATCACGCCATGGTGTGCAAGAAAGGGCTTCATGTGCATGAGGCATGACGAAGTAAGGATCTCACAGGAAGGAAATCTGCCATGATGTTAGGGTAGAACCGACCTTCCTTCCATTGATGGTGAGAATTTCCAACACAGGACTTCAAACACATCCAACGAAACCGTTGACGTCGCTCGAGGATTCTGGACGTGGGGACAGCAAACCTTCTTCGACATCGGATTTTTTATCCCATGGCCGCATGTCACCGTAACTGAGCTCTCGATGCTGCACACAGGAGGAACGAGAACGACAAGAGAAGGGCATATGGGAGAGAATTCAGAACGTTGATAAGGCAGCTTCACCTCTGTTCACAACCTCTGGTGGATGGGACCAGTGCAAGATGCTTTACGCCAGACTCGCGAGGTGATTCCGAACAGAAGCAGCAGCCCAGAAGTTATGTTACAGCCTGATGAGATGTCGACTGTCCTCTCTCCTTAGGTCGGCTTTGCTGTCTCAGGAAACGAGAGCATCGGCCCCATAGCCGACAACAGTTGCAGATATTGACGATGAGGCAACAGTCAATGAATGCCGCATAGATCTGCGGCTCAACTAACTCACACAGCTAGGATAGCTACTTTGTATTAGGATATTTAATTTTAAGGTAATAAAATGGCGGCGAATGTGGCTATTATGGGAGGCTGGAGGCCACTTTAAAAGAAAGTAGTAGTAGTAGTAAAAAGTAGTAGTAGTATTTATTTATATTATAGTAGTAGTATTTGTAGTATAATAAGTAGTTGTATAAGATATAGTGAGTAGGTGAGTGTAGTAATAGTTAGATGTATAAGTAGTAGTAGTCCCAGTAAAGTGTGTCACAGTGGTGATGGTGGCGTTGCAGGGAGCGGATGGGTGGGTTGATGGGCGGTGCTAGTGGGTGTGGGTGGGTGGCGGTGGGGCCCAGGGGTTAAAGCTGCCTCGCCACACCTCTGACCCACGCTGCCAGAGTCACACAATGACCCACGTAGGTTAGGCTAGGTTAGGTTATATTTGGTTAGGTTAGGTGAGACTAGGTTAGGCTAGGTAAGACTAGGTTAGGTTAGATTAGGTTGGATTAAGTTCAGTTTACAATAATTTTGGGTTAGGGTTAAGTTTTGATAGGTTAGATAGTGTTTGATTGTTAAGGAAAGGTTAGGTTAGTTGGTAATGCTAGGTTAGGTATCGTTAGGTAAGTAAGTCAAGGCTGGGTTAAATCAAACTAAATTAGGTTAAATCAGGTCATATTAGGTTAAATAAGGGTATTAGATTGAGGTAGTTTACATTAATTTAGATCAAATCAGGTTAGGTTAGATTAGATTACCTGAGTTAGGTTAAGTTAGATTACCCTAAGTTAAGTTTTATGGTGTTAGATTAAGCATTACTGATTGACTGAGAGATAAAACGTAAATAACAGCAGCACTCATAAACCTGGCCGGATAAAGGTTCTCCATTCACGTCACGAGTTAGACCATAACCCAACCTAATCCTAACATACTGTGATACAACCTTTACATAACTTTCATCTTGTTTTTTGGTTTGTGTTGTGGTGGTGGTGATGATAGTGATGTAGGTGGGTGATGCCCTCTCTTCCCATTTCTCCCACTCTCCTCTCCTTCCCTCTCCTCCTCTATCTCCCCCAACTCTCCTCCCTTACCTCCCCCCAACTCTCCTCCCTTACCTCCCCCACTCTCCCCCAAACCCTCATTTCCGTGCTTCAACAGGACCCCAGGCGTAGTATTTTCTTGACAAATTTGGTGTGTGGTCCTCAACCCTCTCATTGCTACTACCAAGGAGAGAGAGAGAGAGATCATCGTCTCCTTAAAAGCTAAGTTCGTCGCCTTAAAAGCTTAGTTCGTCTCTAAAAGCTTAGTTCGTCTCCTTAAAAACTAGTTCGTCTTCTTAAAAGCTTAATTCGTCTTCTTAAAAGCTTAGTTTTTTTTTAAAAGCTTAGTTTGTCTTCTTGAAAGCTTAGTTCGTCTTCTTGAAAGCTTAGTTTGTCTCTTGAAAGCTTAGTTTGTCTCCTTAAAAAGCTTAGTTCGTCGTCTTAAAAGTTTAGTTCGTCGTCTTAAAAGCTTAGTTCGTCTTCTTAAAAGCTTAGTTTGTCTCCTTAAAAGTTTATTTCGTCTTCTTAAAATCTTAGTTCGTCTTCTTAAAATCTTAGTCCGTCTTAAAGGCTTAGTTCATCTCCTTAACTTAACTCGTCTTAAATACTTAGTTCGTCTTAAAAGCTTAGTTCGTCTCCTTAAATGCTTAGTTCGTCTCCTTAAAAGCTTAGTTCGTCTCCTTAAATGCCTGTCTCCTTAAATGCTTAGTTCGTCTCCTTAAAAGCTTAGTTCGTCTCTTATGCTTAGTTCGTCTCCTTAAGTGCTTAGTTCGTCTCCTTAAAGCTTAGTTCGTCTTAAAAGCTAGTTTGTCTCTTAAAAAGCTTAGTTCGTCTCCTAAAAGCTTAGTTGTCTCCCAAACTTAGTTCGTCTTCTTAAAAGTTTAGTTAGTCTCCTTAAAAGCTTAGTTCTTCTTAAAAGCTTAGTTGTCTTCTTAAAAGCCTAGTTCGTCTCAAAAAGCTTAGTTTGTCTCCTTAACGGAGTTCGTCTTCGTAAAAGCTAGATCTTCTTCTAAAAGCCAAATTACTCTCGAAAGCTAATTCATCCCCAAAGTTAAATATCCTGAAAAGCTAAGTCAGTGTCCTAAGAAACTAAGCCCAGTGGTTGGCCTTGTGCCCCTGTGAGCAGACGGCAACGTTCCAGGAATGTGTGAGCCATATGTCTACGTCTCCCGGTGTCCTAATAATGCATTAGACATGACTTAATTGTAGCCATACGTACGGTCATTGTTGCATCACACATGACTGACCGCACTGCATCCCGTCAATATTAATGTTTTATCTCAATAAACGTATCAATCATCCCGTCACCCGTGTCTGAGTATGTTTTAGTAACGTTTTATAAAGTACTTTTTCTCGTGTCAGTTTACGTCTCAATGGTGTCATGCAGGTGTCATTATGGCCTCTATACACGTGTCATATTGGCCTCATACATGGGTCATATTGGCTTATACATGGGTCATATTGGCCTCTATACATGGGTCATATTGCCTCTACAGGTGTCATTTTGGCTTTATAAAGAAACGGTTTTGTGTTGTCTCAAGGAATATAGTGTAGAGGGGAGAAGGAGGATATGGGGTAGGGAGGAGGGTGGTGGGGGAGGAGGAGTGAAGAGGAGAGGGCGGTGGAGAGAGAGGCGGGGGTGGGGAGAGTAGGTTGGGGTGGAGAGTGAGGGAGGAGTGGGGAGGAGGGGGACGGTGAAGAGAAGGAGATGAGGGAGGATAACGTTGGGGCCGTCAGAATCCCAGTGGTGATCCCTTAAGCTATGGTAAGTGTTGGTGAGGGTGCAGGAGTGTGGCGACTTGATGCTCATGGTCTTATGGGTCACTGTGATGGTTAACCTAATCTATCCTAACCTGACACTACTTGCTGGTGTCTGGCACAGAGTGAGGACACTATCACCACCAGCACCTTACTGCAGGCGCCCAGGTTAAAGTGACTGCTCGTGTATTCTGGGGAGTAGCTGTAGGCGTCTGTTAAAGCAGTAGCTCCTCACACACTCGCGCTCCTAAGAAGAAATACAGCCTCTTGATATAATGTTGACACTTCAATACTTTATAAATCTGTTTTATTAATTTTGACACACACCAGAACTGTTTAAATGACTAATTGAGTATCTGTGTATGGTGTTTGTACGTCACCTGTCGGTACCTGACTGTGTTGTGGTATTTTTAAATTAGTTCTTGCTTCTCAATAGTACAGTACATTGTGTCGCCATGTTCTGACTCGCTTCTGGTTTTCAGTTTTGACGGCGTCTTATGGGTACAGGTGTGTGTGCACTCTTATACTCACAGCCTACAAGCGATGTCTTTGGGCATGTCGACTCTGTATTTATAGAATATTGGTGGTTATCTTGTCATTGTTGGGTGTGATTAAGGCTGTTGATACTTAAAACGTTTCAGTATTTACTCAGTTACCCTTAACAGCAGGATCATATTTCACTGTTCCATGAATATTATTTCCGTTTTACGTTTTAATGAGTGAATTATGTAAATGTGGTGTCTATGGTGTGTTTTGGTATTACAAGAATCGAATATCGGTTTTCGGACGCCGTGTCAATGCTTTATATAACAATGCCAACACTGGGATAGCGTTCCAGTGTTACTTTGAATAATTTGTTGGTAGTGCGAGCTATTGCATGAGAAGAGAAGTGTGTGTGTGACCCAGTGTACAGTAGGTAGTGTTGAACTGCCATCACAGGTGTGTGTGTGTGTGTGTGACCCAATGTACAGTATGGTGTTAACCTGTCATTACAGGTGTGTGTGTGAGACCCAGTGTACAGTAGGTAATGTTACGGTGTTGACCTGCCATCACAGATATGTGTGTGTGTGTGTGGACCCAGTATACAGTAGGTAAGGTTCCGGTGTTGACCTGCCATCACAGATATGTGTGTGTGTGTGTGTGTGACCCAGTGTACACAGGTAAGGTTACAGAGTTGACTCCACACAGGGTGTGTGTGTGTGTGTGTGTGTGTGTGTGTGTGTGTGTGTGTGTGTGTGTGTGTGTGTGTGTGTGTGTGTGTGTGTGTGTGTGTGTGTGTGTGTGTGTGTGTGTGACCCAGTGTACAGTAGGTAAGGTTACGGTGTTGACCTGCCATCACAGATGTGTGTGTGTGACCCAGTGTACAGTAGGTAAGGTTACGGTGTTGACCTGCCATCACAGATGTGTGTGTGTGTGTTTGTGACCCAGTACACAGGTAAGGTTACGGTGTTGACCTGCCATCACAGGTGTGTGTGTGTGTGTGACTCCAGTGTACTGCAGGTGTTTACTGTGTTGACCTGCCATCACAGGTGTGTGTGTGTGTGTGACCCAGTGTACAGGTAAGGTTACGGTGTTGACCTGCCATCACAGGTGTGTGTGTGTGTGTGACCCAGTGCTACAAAGGTAAGGTTACGGTGTTGACCTGCCATCACAGGTGTGTGTGTGTGTGTGTGTGTGTGTGTGTGTGTGTGTGTGTGACCCAGCATACAATAGGTAAGGTTACGGTGTTGACCTGCCATCACAGGTGTGTGTGTGTGTGTGTGTGTGTGTGACCCAGTGTACAATAGGTTACGGTGTTGACCTGTCATCACAGGTGTGTGTGTGTGTGACCCAGGTAGTAGGTAGGTTACGGTCTTGACCTGCCATCACAGGTGTGTGTGTGTGTGTGTGTGTGACCCAGTGTACAACAGGTAAGGTTACGGTCTTGACCTGCCATCACAGGTGTGTGTGTGTGTGTGTGTGACCCAGTGTACAGTAGGTAACGTT
Source organism: Homarus americanus (assembly GCF_018991925.1). Lineage (NCBI taxonomy): Eukaryota > Metazoa > Arthropoda > Malacostraca > Decapoda > Nephropidae > Homarus > Homarus americanus. The sequence goes on from NW_024724418.1 coordinate 15,561, forward strand.
ACGGTGTTGACCTGCCATCACAGGTGTGTTTGTGTGACCCAGTGTACAATAGGTATACAGGTGTTGACCTGCCATCACAGGTGTGTGTGTGTGTGTGTATACAGTTGGTAAGGTTACGGTGTTGACCTGCCATCACAGGTGTGTGTGTTTGTGTGTGTGTGTGTGTGTGTGTGTGTGTGTGTGTGTGTGTGTGTGTGTGTGTGTGTGTGTGTGTGTGACCCAGTGTACAGTAGGTAAGGTTAGGTGTTGACCTGCCATCACAGGTGTGTGTGTGTGTGTGTGTGTGTGTGTGTGTGTGTGTGTGTGTGTGTGTGTGTGTGTGTGTGTGACCCAGTGTGTAGGTAAGGTTACGGTGTTGACTCCCATTACAGGTGTGTGTGTGTGTGACCCAGTGTACAGTAGGTAACGTTATGGTGTTGACCTGCCATCACAGGGTGTGTGTGTGTGTGACCCAGTACAGTAGGTAAGGTTACGGTGTTGACCTGCCATTACAGGTGTGTGTGTGTGTGTGTGTGTGTGTGTGTGTGTGTGTGTGTGTGTGTGTGTGTGTGTGTGTGTGTGTGACCCAGTGTACAATAGGTAAGGTTACGGTGTTGACTCCACATCACAGGGTGTGTGTGTGTGTGTGTGTGTGTGTGTGTGTGTGTGTGTGTGTGTGTGTGTGTGTGTGTGTGTGTGTGTGTGTGTGTGAGAGACCCAGTGTACAGTAGGTAAGGTTACGGTGTTGACCTGCCATCACAGGTGTGTGACCCATTGTACAGTTGGTAAGGTTACGGTGTTGTCCTGCCATCACAGGTGTGTGTGTGTGTGTGTGTGTGTAAATAATAATAATAATAATTATAATTAACGGTTTATTGAAAAAGTTTGCAGCCCGAAGGCTGAAAATATACATTGGACAAAAATGACTTATTAGATACATTGGTGGTTAAACAAAAGCCTTCATTAGAGAAAGGTGAAGGAACATACAGTGAACATACAGATTAATGTTTACACATGTAGATCATGTGAGCTGAGGTGTTGAACAGCAGACACGTAGTTTAGTAACTCCCTCACAGATGGCGTTATGAGGGACATCACGTGGAGTACTAGTTCCCCCACAGGTGGTGTATGAGCGGCCTGATGATGTAGTAATTCCCTCACAGATGGTGTTATGAGGGGCCTGATGTGGTGTAGTAATTCCCTCACAGATGGAGTATGAGGGGCCTGATGGGGTGTAGTAATTCCCTCACAGATGGTGTTATGAGGGGCATCACATGGCGTAGTAATTCCCTCACAGATGGTGTTATGAGGGGCATCACATGGCGTAGTAATTCCCTCACAGATGGTGTTATGAGGGGCATCACATGGCGTAGTAATTCCCTCACAGATGGTGTTATGAGGGGCATCACATGGCGTAGTAATTCCCTCACAGATGGTGTTATGAGGGGCATCACATGGCGTAGTAATTCCCTCACAGATGGTGTTATGAGGAAGTTCACATGATGCTGTAGCAACTCATTCACTGCGTGGTGTCGTGCATCATGGGGACACCACGTGGTCTATTGTCACAGGACTTCACTCACTCAAGTGGGTGAGGTGTTGTCCCAGGCCTCTCTATCCTGGAGTCTCAGGGGAATTATCAATGGGTACCGGGGACCTCACTGTGTGAAGGTTAGCTTGGCTCAGTCTCAACTGCCGAGTTGTTTTTCACTGAATTAAGCACTGTTCACCACTATTCAACACTGGTTCCATTCCTTTCCCAAATGAAATAGTAACCTCTGGCGAGAACTTGTTGATATTCCAGTGGGGAAGAGGGTTCAGGGGAGGGAGTTGGTATGGGCCAACATAATAGTTGACGTGGCTGCTGCTGAGCAGCGCCAGGCGCGTCTGACCCGTCTTGACCCGTCGGTGGTCAAGGATGAAGTGTGTGTGTGTGTGTGTGTTTGTGTACAATAGGTAAGGTTACGTTGTTGACCTGCCATCACAATGTGTGTGTGTGTGTGTGACCCAGTGTACAGTAGGTAAGGTTACGGTGTTGACCTGCTATCACAATGTGTGTGTGTGTGTGTGTGTGTGTGTGTGTGTGTGTGTGTGTGTGTGTGTGACCCAGTGTACAGTAGGTAAGGTTGATGTTGACTGCATCACAGGTGTGTGTGTGTGTGAGACCCAGTGTACAGTAGGTAAGGTTATGGTGTTGACCTGCTATCACAATGTGTGTGTGTGTGTGTGTGTGTGTGTGTGTGTGACCCAGTGTACAGTAGGTTACGGTGTTGACCTGCTATCACAATGTGTGTGTGTGTGTGTGTGTGTGTGTGTGTGTGTGTGTGTGTGTGACCCAGGTACACAGGGGGGTTACGATGTTACCTGCCATCAGGTGTGTGTGAGACCCAGTACAGTAGGTAAGGTTACAGTGTTGACCTGCCATCACAGTGTGTGTGTGTATATATATGTGTGTGTATGTGTGTGTGTGTGTATGTGTGTGTGTGTGTGTTACCCAGTTGCCTCTGAAGATGTCTCAGTTGCTCTGAAGATGTCTTGAATAAATTCGAAAGCTGAGGTGCCCTCGCTGTTTCCCTTTTCCCTTGTGATTTTATCAAGATATATATATATATATATATATATGGCCAAAAGCAGTGTTTGGTCTTCTGTGTAAGCGAGTTTGTTGACCAAACTGAAGTGGTCCATGGAAGAATTGGCGAGGCCAAGGAAGAAATTGAGAGGGCCACGTTGGAGAACCTGAAAGTAAAGGAAGAGCTGGCGAGGTTGGGTATGAGGCGGGACAGGAAAGCCAGTGTTCGACGAAAACTCAAGCAGAGTGGAAGGATGAAGAGAGGGAAGACGAAATAAGGTGAAGAAATACACCAAAGATGCGACAACAACGACAAC
>NW_024724419.1:0-20000 GCF_018991925.1 Homarus americanus
GAACCACACCTGGCACACCCAGCACCACAGACACACACAGCACACCCCAGCACCACACAGACACACAGACACACACAGCACACCCCAGCACCACAGACACAGACACAGCACACACCCAGCACAGACACACACAGACACCACAGCACACACCCCCCAGCACCACAGACCACAGACAGCACCACAGACCACAGACAACAGCACACACAGCACAACCCGCACAGCACCCCACACCACACACAGACACACACAGCAACACCCCAGCACCACAGACACACAGACGCACACACACCCCAGCACCACAGACACACAGACATCACACAGCACACACCCCAGCACCACAGACTCGGCCATAGCACACCCCAGCTACAGACACACCAGACACACACAGCCACCAGCACCACAGACTCTGGCCACAGCACACCAACTACAGACACACAGACACACCACAGCACCCAACTCTGAAGACCACACACCCAAACCACAGACACTGGCACACACAGACACACCACAGCACAGACACACAGACACACAACACACAACCACAGACACACAGACATACAGCACACACCCCAGCCACAGACACACAGACACACACAGCACACCCCAACACAGACACACACTTTTAACACCACGAACACGAACACACAGCACACACCCCCAGCAACACACACCAGACGACCAGCCACCCCAGCACCACAGACACACAACACCACACAGCCACACACACACAAAACTACTGCACCCCAGCCACAGACACACAGACATTTACACCACAGACACCTGGACACAGCACCACACCAGATCAGAACGACACCTCTACCAGACCATTTTAACTTCCCAACATTTTATTTTGATTTTGAACACACAGCACACACCCCAACACACAGACACACAACGACACAACACACACACCCCAGCACCACACTCACAGACATACAACACACCCCAGCCACAGACACACAGAACACACACAACACACCCCAGCACCACAGACACACAGACACAACCCCAGCACCACAGACACACAGACCCACAGCACACACCACAGCACCACAGACACACAGACACACAGCACACCCCCAGCACCACAGACACAGAACGGCGCACACCCAACACCACAGACTCACATACAGCACACACCAGCACAGACACACAGACGCCACAGCACACACCCAACACCACAGACACACAGACGCCAGCACACCCCAGCACAACACACAGACACACACAGCACACACCCCCAGCACACAACCTGAACACACACATCACACCCCAGCACACAAACACACAGACACACACACCCCCAGCACCACAGACACACAGCACACACCCCCAGTACCACAGACACACAGACCTTACAGCACACCCAACACCACAGACACACAGACGCCACAGCACACACCCCCAACCACAGACACACAGACACACAGCACACAACACCACAACACAGACACACAGCACACCACAGACACACAGACGCCACATTTGCACCACAGACACACACAGACGCATACAGCACACCAACCACAGACACACGACACACAGCACACACACCCCCCAGCACCACACACACAGACACACACAGCACCACCCCAGCACCACAGACACACAGACACACAGCACACCCCAGCACCACAGACACACACGCCACACACACACCCCAGTGCCACAGACATTGCAGACACAGCACACACCCCAGCACCACCAGACACCACAGACGCCACAGCACACCCCCAGCACCACCCATTTAGACGCCACAGCACACACACCCCAGCACCACAGACACACAGACAACAACACACACCCCAACAACACACAGACGCCACAGCACACACCCCAGCACACAGACACACACACACAGACACACCACAGACACACACAGACACAGCACACACCCCCAACACCACAGGCCACAGACACACACCCCACAGACACACACCCAGCACACACCCCAGCACCACAGACACACAGACAACACACACACCACCACAACACACCACACACACTGCACACCCCCAACACCACAGACACACAGACATACACACCCCCAACTTCCCTGAACACACAGACGCCACAGCACACCCCAGCACCACAAACACACACAGACACACAGCACAACACCACAGACACACAGACGCCACAGCACACACCCCAGCACCACAGACACACACACATACACACACACAGCACAGCACCACAGACACACAGACACACACAGCACACACCCCAGCACCACAGACACACAGACACACAGCACACACCCAGCACCACAGACACAACCCCAGACACACACAACACACCCCAGCACCACAGACACACAACACACACAACATACACAGCACACACCCCACACCACAACACACAGACCACCCCCACCACAGCATACACCCCCAGCACAACACACACAGACACTTTAGCACACCCCCAGCACCACAGACACACAGACGCCACAGCACCACTACAGACACACAGACGCCACAGCACACCCCAGCACCACAGACACACAGACGCCCCCCCCCCACAGACGCCACAGCACACACCCCCAGCACCCACTTACAGACCCACAGCACACACCCCAGCACCACAGACACAACACCCACCACAACACACAGACGCCACAGCACCCCAACACCACAGCACGAACACCCCCCACAGACACACACAGACACCACAGCACACACCCCCCAGCACCACAGACACACACAGACGCCACAGCACAGCACCACAGACACACAGACGCCACAGCACACACCCCACAGCTACAGACCCCCAGCGCACACACCCCAGCACCACAGACACAGACATACACAGCACACCCAGCACCACACAGACGCCACAGCACACCCCTACAGACACACAGACCCCCACACCCACAGACCACAGACGCCACAGCACACACCCCAGCACCACAGACACACAGACATACAGCAACACCACAGACACACACAGACATACAGCACACCCCAGCACCACAGACACACAGACATACAACACACCCCAGCACCACAGACACACAAAAACAGCACACACCACAGACACACAGACATACAGCACACCCCAGCACCACAGACACACACAGACCTACAGCACACACCCCAGCACCACAGACACACAGACATACAGCACACACCCCAGCACCACAGACACACAGACTACAGCAGCACACACCCCAGCACCACAGACATACAGCACACACCCCAGCACCACAGACACACAGACATACAGCACACACCCCAGCACCACAGACACAGACATACAGCACACACCACAGACACACAGACATACAGCACGCACACCACAGACACACACACCCCAGCACCGACACACAGACACACAGCACACCCCAGCCACAGACGCCACAGCACACACCCCAGCACCACAGACACACAGACATACAGCACACACCCCAGCACCACAGACACACAGACATACAGCACACACCAGCACCACAGACACACAGACACACAGCACCCCACCGCACCACAGACACACAGACGCCACAGCACACACCCCAGCACCACAGACACACAGACATCACACACCCCAGCACCACAGACACAGCACACACCCCAGCACCACAGACACACAGACACACAGCACACCCCAGCACCACCGACACACACAGACATACAGCACACACCCCCAGCACCACAGACACACAGACATACAGCACACACCACAGACACACCAGACATACAGCACACACCCAGCACCACAGACACACACATACAGCACACACCCAGCACCACCAAACACACAGACATACAGCACCCCAGCACCACAGACACACAGACATACAGCACACACACCCCCACAACACACAGACATACAGCACACCCCAGCACCACAGACACACAGACATACACACCCCCAGCACCACCGACACACAGACATACAGCACACCCCAGCACCACAGACACACAGACAACAGCACACACCCAGCACCACAGACATACAGCACACCCCAGCACACAGACACACAGACATACACAGCACACACCCCAGCACCACAGACACACACAGACATACAACACACACAGCACCACAGACACACAGACATACAGCCACACACCCCAACACCACAGACACACAGACCTACAGCACACACACCCAGCACCACAACACACAGACACACAGCACACACCCCAGCACACACAGACATACAGCACACACCCCAGCACCACAACAGACATACAACCCCCACACACAGACATCACACACCCCAGCACCACAGACACACAGACACAGCACACACCCCCACCAGACCCACAGCACACACCCCAGCACCACAGACACACAGACATACAGCACACACCCCAGCACCTAAGACACACAGACATACAGCACACCCCAGCACCACAGACACACAGACGCCACAGCACACACCCCAGCACCACAGACACACAGACATACAGCACACACCCCAACACCACAGACACACAGACACATAGTACACACCCCCAGCACCACAGACACACAGACATACAGCACACACCCCAGCACCACTGCACTTGCAACACACACCCCAGCACCCCCAGCACACAGGCATACAGCACACACCCCAGCACCACAGACACACAGACACACAGCACACACCCCAGCACCACAGACACACAGACAACCACAGCACACACCCCAGCACCACAGACACAGACAACAGCACACACCCCAGCCCAGACACACAGACATACAGCACACACCCCAGCACCACAGACACACAGGACAAGACACCCCAGCACCACAGACACACAGACGCACAGCACACACCAGCACCATAGACACACAGACCCACAGCACACACCCCCAGCACCACAGACACACAGACCTACAACACACCCCAGCACCACAACACACACAGACATACAGCACACACCCCAGCACCATAGACACACAGACAACTCATAAGCGTCACAGACACTACAGACTCGACCAGGCCTTAGTTACAACAACTCCCTCCTCTCTCCCTCCCTCCCCTCCCTCTTTCACACCCCGCAGGGCCCCCTGAGAATGGCGTGGCCATCTGTAACAACCACACCTCCTCCTCCTCCTCCTCCTCCTCCTCCTCCTCCTCTCCTCTTCCTCCTCTTCCCCTCCCTAGGGGCACTTTCTCCCTCTTCGTCTCCCTCCCTAATTGCATCCCTCCCTTCCCCCTCTTCCCCCAACCCTCTCTCATTCTTCTCCCCTTCACCCATCATTTCCCTTCCTCATATCCTCTTCTCTCCCTTTTCCATTTCACCCCTATCTCCTCCTTTCTCTCCCATTTCCCTCACAGGCTATCTCTCCCCACTAACTCTCCGTCCCTTTTTCCTCCCTTATCTTTCCTCTTATACGCCCCTTCTCCTCACAGACAGCTCCTCCCTCCTCTTCTCTTCCTCCTCTCCCCTTCCCTTCCTCCCTCCCCTCCCCTCTCTCTCTCCCTCTCTCCCCTGACCCCCCTCCCCCTCCCTCTGCCTTGTCACATTACACCTCTAGTAGCGTTACCTGTTGCGTCGAGCTAACCTCTCTCTCTCTCTCTCTCTCTCTCTCTCTCTCTCTCTCTCTCTCTCTCTCTCTCTCTCTCTCTCTCTCTCTCTCTCTCTCTCTCTCTCTCAGCACTCAAGACCTTACCTGCCGTTATTGACTCATCAAGATGTCTTGTATGCCTTGACCTTGTTGTTCCTTCCTTCCCTCTTCCTTCATTCATTCATTCATTTATTGATTCATTCATTCATTATTCCTTCATATTTACTTCATCATTCCCTTTTTTATTTATTTTTTCATTTCTCTTCTTCCATCTTCATTCACCTCACAGTGTGTTGGTGAGAATAGGGGCAAGTGTGTGAGGGTGAGAGATGGTGGGTTGTGGGGAGGGGTGGGGTGTGTGTGTGGGGGTAAAGATGAAAGGGATGGATGGGATCGTGTGGGGAGGGCAGGGGTGTGTGAGGGTGGGGGAGAGGATGGTGGAGTTGTGGGGAGGGGAGGTGGGGAGTGTGTGTGGGGGGGAGTAAGATGAAGGGAAGGATGGGATCGTGTGTGGGGAGGGGGAGGGGGTGTGTGAGGGTGAGGGAGAGGATGGTGTGTTGTGGAGGGAGGTGGGGTGTGTGTGTGGGGAGTAAGAATGAAGGAAGGGATGGGATCGTGTGTGGGGAGGAAGGGGTGTGTGAGGGGTGAGGGGAAGGGATGGGTGTGTTGTGGGGGAGGGTATGGGAATCTGTGGGGGAGGAGTGGGAAGGGTGGTCAGGATTTAGTAGATGAGGCAGTGTGTCCCCGTCTCGACATTCTTCTTCACCAACGGAGTAAAATGTTGATTAATGCAGGTAATACTGGAGTGTTTGGTCAATTACCTGTTAGTGATGGCGGCGTCAGGTGAGTCTCGTCAGCTCATGTGTTGTGGTGTGTCTTTCTGAGCTCGTGGTAGCTAGTTGTGTCTGCTGTACTACTAGTGTTGTATATACCTGGTAAATGTTGAAGGTACACTCATACTAACACATACATATACACGCACATACAGTATAGGCATATACACACAAACAGGTAGATAGATACAGACTCACAAACACACACATACTATCGCACATACACACACACACACACACACACATACCTCACCTCCTCCTCCTCCTCCTCCTCGACTAACGTCCCCAGACCACGTCCTCCAAGTGCCTGTGATGGCCGCCGCCACACGTCCTCCCATCCTCACCAAGATCATTTGCACTTATTTGCATATCCTTTGTGTGTGTTAGTGAGCTCCTATTACTTGGCGTCATGCGCGTCCTCCTCGGCTGTGTGTTTTATTGTTGTCACCTGTCTGTCTGCCCTATCTTCATTATCTCTCTCTCTCTTGTTTATCCCTCTTTCTCTCACTCTATAACGTTCTCTCTCTCGTACCTGGAGGAGTATGTGGTGACAAAGGTCGTCAATATCGTGTTGGAAGGAACTCAAGAAGGAATTAATGACACACAGCTTTGTAAGACGACCACCATCACCTGAACTAAAAGTTGGTTTATATCATGGCTGAAGATGGCGCTGCGTGTACCGTCGACAGTGGATGACAACGCTCAACACCCATCCTAAAGGCCACTCGTTCGATACCCGGGTACTTATAGTCCATTCGGGTGTAAATTAAACACCTATCTATACAGTCGTGTTTAATGGAGAGAAAAAAACGTTTATCTAGTGTAGTTTTAAGATGTTTTGTCTCATTCTCTCTCTTTCTCTCTATCTCTCTCTTCTCTCTCTCTCTCTTTCTTATCTCTCTATCTAACGTGTCATAAACTCAAGGTATTAGTGTGTATTACGTGGACAAAAATAATATTACTTTGTGTGTGTGTGTGTGTGTGTGTGTGTGTGTGTGTGTGTGTGTGTGTGTGTGTGGTCAGAGATTGTTGCCTTCACTGTTCATCAGGTAATACTTGAGGCTGGAGTGTCCTTCAGGAGGTGGAGTATGAGCGTCTTACCTGAGATGATTTACTTGAGGAGGTACTGAAGTCTCTCTCTCTCTCTCTCTCTCTCTCTCTCTCTCTCTCTCTCTCTCTCTCTCTCTCTTCAACCAACCACCTCCTCACCCTTCCTCCTCCATCCCTCCTTCCCTCATCCTCCACCATCCCTCCTCAGCCCTCCTCCCTCATCATATCCCCCATCCCCCCTCCCTCCTCACTCACTCACCCTCCCTTCCTCACTCTCCCTCCTCTCTCTTCCCTCATCCTCCAACAATCTCTCCCTATTTCTCCTCCATTTCCTTCCCTATTACTGAGAAGGCAAAACCATCTTATCCACTTTGAAGGTCGAAATCCCAACCATGTTACTATGAATGACGCGATCATAATGGGATGACACTTTGTATCCATGTGGCGTCTCCCTTAGTGGCCCTGGCTCTGGTTTTGGCCTGGCTCTGGCAATGATCCCAAGTCTTTGTCAATGAGTGTCCCGTTGAGTGGGGTAATTAACTATGAGAAATAGCTTAGGAAGTGGGTGATGGGAGGTAAGAGGAGTGAGGGAGGGGTGTGGGGTGGTGGTGAGGGTGATGGGGTGGTGGGGAGGTGTTGGGTGGGGTGGGGAGACGAGGGGTGGTGGGGAGGGTGTGGAGGTGGTGGGGAGGGTGTGGGTGGTGGGAGGGGTGTGGGGTGGGTGGGGAGGGTGTGGGGTGGGTGGGGAGGGTGTGGAAGGTGGGTGGGGAGTGTGGGGTGGGTGGGGAGGTGTGGACGGTTGGTAGGGAGGTGTGGACGGTGGGTGGGGGGGAGGGGTGTGGGGTGGTGAGGGAGGGAGGGTGTGGAGGTGGGTGGGGAGGTGTGGAGGTGGTGGGGAGGGTGTGGAGGTGGGTGGGGAGGGTGTGGACGGTGGGTAGGGGTGTGGACGGTGGTGGGAGGGTGTGTGGACGGTGGGTGGGGAGGGTGTGGACGGTGGGTGGGGAGGGTGTGGACGGTGGGTGGGGGAGGTGTGGACGGTGGGTGGGGAGGGTGTGGACGGTGGTGGGGGGAGGTGTGGACGTGGGTGGGGTGTGGACGGTGGGTGGGGAGGGAGGGTGTGTGGACGGTGGGTAGGGAGGGTGTGGACGGTAGGTGGGGAGGGTGTGGACGGTGGTGGAGGGTGTGGACGGTAGGTAGGGAGGGTGTGGACGGTGGGTGGGGAGGGTGTGGACGGTAGGTGGGGAGGTGTGGACGGTAGGTGGGGAGGGGTGTGGACGGTAGGTGGGGAGGGTGTGGACGGTGAGTGGGGGAGGGTGTGGACGGTGGGTGGGGAGGTGTGGACGGTGGGTGGGGGAGGGGTGTGGACGGTGGGTGGGGGAGGGTGTGGACGGTGGGTGGGAGGGTGTGGACGGTGGGTGGGAGGTGTGGACGGTGGTGGGGAGGGTGTGGACGGTAGGTGGGAGGGTGTGGACGGTGGGTGGGGAGGGTGTGGACGGTGGGTGGGGAGGGTGTGGACGGTAGGTAGGAGGGTGTGGACGGTAGGTGGGGAGGGTGTGGACAGTGAGTGGGGAGGGTGTGGACGGTGGGTAGGGAGGGTGTGGACGGTGGGTGGGGGAGGGTGTGGACGGTAGGTGGGGAGGGTGTGGACGGTGGGTAGGGAGGGTGTGGACGGTGGGTGGGGGTGTGGACTGTGGGTGGGGAGGGTGTGGACGGTGGTGGGGAGGGTGTGGACGGTGGTGGGGAGGGTGTGGACGGTGGGTGGGGAGGGGTGTGGACGGTGGGTGGAGGGTGTGGACGGTGGGTGGGGGAGGGTGTGGACGGTGGGTGGGGGTGTGGACGGTGGGTGGGGGAGGGTGTGGACGGTGGGTGGGGAGGGTGTGGACGGTGGTGGGGAGGGTGGACGGTAGGTGGGGGAGGTGTGGACGGTGGGTGGGGAGGGGTGTGGACGGTGGTGGGGAGGTGTGGACAGTGGGTGGGGGAGGGTGTGGACGGTGAGTGGGAGGTGTGGACGGTGGGTGGGGAGGGTGTGGACGGTGGGTGAGGAGGTGTGGACGGTGGGTGGGAGGGTGTGGACGGTGGGTGGGGGAGGGTGTGGACGGTGGGTAGGGGAGGGTGTGGACGGTAGGTGGGGGAGGGTGTGGACGGTGGGTGGGGAGGGTGGACGGTGGGTGGGAGGGTGTGGACGGTGGGTGGGGAGGGTGTGGACGGTAGGTAGGGAGGGTGTGGACGGGGGTGGGGAGGGTGTGGACGGTGGGTGAGGGAGTGTGGGCGGTGGGTAGGGGAGGGTGGTGTGGACAGTGGGTGGGGAGGGTGTGGACGGTGAGTGGGGAGGGTGTGGACGGTAGGTGGGGAGGGTGTGGACGGTGAGTGGGGAGGGTGTGGACGGTGGGTAGGGAGGGTGTGGACAGTGGGTGGGGAGGGTGTGGACGGTGGGTAGGGAGGTGTGGACGGTGGGTGGGGTGTGGACGGTGGAGTGGAGGGTGTGGACGGTGGGTGGGGAGGGTGTGGACGGTGGGTGGGGAGGGTGTGGACGGTGGGTGGGGTGTGGACGGTGGGTGGGGAGGGTGTGGACGGTGGGTAGGAGGGTGTGGACGGTGGGTAGGGGAGGGTGTGGACGGTGGGTGGGGGAGGTGTGGACGGTGGGTAGGGAGGGAGGGTGTGGGCGGTGGGTAGGGAGGTGTGGACGGTGGTGGGAGGGTGTGGACGGTAGGTGGGGAGGGTGTGGACGGTGGGTGGGGAGGGGTGTGGACGGTAGGTGGGAGGGTGTGGACAGTGAGGTGGAGAGGGTGTGGACAGTGGGTAGGGAAGGGTGTGGGCGGTAGGTGGGAGGGTGTGGACGGTGGGTAGATAGCGTTGGTTACTGATGAACAAAAGGTCACTGATGATAACTAAGTTGACCTTTATCTAGACACAAGGGATCCTGAGAGGTCAGTCATTATCGAGGTCATTACAAAAAGGTCACGAGATAATGAACGAGCGTATTACATGGCGGTTTGACCAATTGTGTCGTGTATATTTCATGATGTGACCCTGGTGGGGAGAGAAGGAGGAGGAGAAAGAAATGGGGAATAAGGAGAAAGGGAGGAAAGGAAAGAGAGAGAAACGAGGAGGGGAAAAGGTGAGAGGGGGGGTGTAAGGAGAAAATAGAGAAAAGGTGAGAGGGGTTAGGTTAGTTAGGTTGGGTTGGGTTGCTAAGTTAGGTTAGGAAGTTTGGTGATGCTTAGTTGTTAGGTTGTCATGCTGGATTAGGTTAGGTCAGACACTCCAAGTTGAGTTAGGTGAGGTGGAGGTCAGGATCGGTTAGAACAGGTCAGGTCACGCAGATTGGATTAGGTCAGGTCAGATCACTTCAAGTTGGGTTAGGTGAGGTGAGGTCAGGATCGGTAAGAACAGGTCAGGTCACGGCAGATTGGATTAGGTCAGGTCAGATCACTTCAAGTTGGGTTAGGGAGAGGTCAGGATCGGTAAGAACAGGTCAGGTCAGAACAGGTATATCGAGGGTCCGTTAGATATGACTCCTCCATCTAACGAATTATATAGAAATGAATATCCGTTATATCGAGGGTCTAGTAGATATGAAACCCACATTTAACGGAATATATAGGGAGAGAAATCCGCTATATGGAGGTTTCACTGTATAATAAAAATATATCACAGTCGACTGGGTTTATGTATGGAGCAACTAACACGTCCACGAGATGATTGGAGCAACTAACATACGTCCACGAGATGATTGGAGCAACTAACATACGTCCACGAGATGATTGGAGCACTAACACACGTCCACGAGATGATTGGAGCAACTAACACAGCCACGAGATGATTGGAGCAACCAACACACGGCCACGAGATTGGAGCAACAACACACGGCCACGAGATGATTGGAGCAACTAACACACGGACACGAGATGATTGAGCAACCAACACACGGCCACGAGATGATTGAGCAACTAATACACGTCCACGAGATGATTGGACAACCAACACACGGCCACGAGATGATTGGCAACAATAACAGTCATGAAGATTGGAGCACCAACACACGGCCACAGATGATTGGAGCAACTAACACACGGCCACGAGATGATTAGAGCAACCAACACACGGCCACGAGATGATTGAGCAACTAACACACGTCCACGAGATGATTGGAGAACTAACACACGGCCACGAGATGATTGGAGCAACTAACACACGGCCACGAGATGATTGGAGCAACTAACACACGTCCACGAGATGAGATTGGAGCAACTAACAACGTCCACGAGATGATTGACAACTAACACACGGCCACGAGATGATTGGAGCAACTAACACACGTCCACGAGATGATTGGAGCAACTAAACACACGGCCACGAGATGATTAGACAACTAACACACGTCCACGAGATGATTGGAGCAACTAACACACGTCCACGAGATGATTGGAGCAACTAAACGTCCACGAGATGATTAGAATAACTACACACGTCCACGAGATGATTGAGCAACTAACACACGGTCACGAGATGATTGGAGCAACTAACACCGGCCACGAGATGATTGGAGCCTACGGTCACACGTCTGAGCTTGAATGTGCCAGTGTTGACCTGGTGAGCACACTTAGTTAACAGGTTCTAATGGTGAAGTTGACCTAGATTTACCTCAGTGTGATGGGACAGAATGTGACAAGATATGCATTGAATATAACGGGATATGACGGTATGTGAATGTCTTGGCCCTAGTCACAGTGATCTGAGAGTGTTGTATATAAATATGTAATTAGACCACATTTATGAGTACTGTTTCTCTATATGTTGATAAAGGCTATTAGGAGATTAGGTCAAGTAGGGTCACGGCAAGTTGGTTGATTAGGTTGGGTTAGAACGGGTCAGTCACTGCATATCGGGTCAGGTGGGTCAGGCTAGATTGGGTTGGGTTAGGTTAGGTTAGAAGGTCAGGTCAGACTAGAACAGGTCAGATCGTGTCAGCTTGGGTCAGATCAGAGCAGGTCAGGCTAGAGGTCAGTCAGGTCAGGTATCAGACTAGAATAGGTCAGGTCGTATCAGATTGGGTCAAATCGTCAGGTCAGGCAATGCTAGATGAGGACTGGTTGAGGTATAGGCCCTGGCTGGTGGTTTACGGGTACCTGGACTTGACACCTTTAAACCCGGGATCAAAGACAACAGTGTTCCTATTCCTGTACACGAGTCTGCTGCCGCCAACACCGCCCCGACCTCCATAACATGCACACAATACACAGGTTTTCATGCAACCTCTGGACCACGAACAACCACATGAGCAGACGAAACAACCTCCTCCCCAACAGTAGCGATGGTGCTAGTGGTGGGGTTGATTGTAGAAAGTGGTTGGAGGTCGGTTGTGGTGGTGGCGGGATGGTAGGGGTGGTGGTGGTAGGAATGTTCGTGGTAGAATTGGTGGTGGTGGTGAAGGTGTTGTTCGAAGCAATTGTTTGTATTTATAGTAATAACACCAGAGCGACACCAGTGATTAACTCCACCACCCAGCATCAATACCGACACTAGAACCAACAATACCACCAATAATACCAACACCATCGGCCCCCACAAAAAAATATCAGAATCACCAATACTACAACCAACACCAGCTCCCAATAACAACACCACCACCAACACCACTAACACCATCAACACTAGCACCACCACCACCACCACCACCACCACCACCACCAGCAGCAGCAGGAAGGAGGAGGAGGGCCTATACACCGGGATGGACCTCCCAGCATGGTGTAAAGACCCAACCTCGGCAATAATTTTTACCTGATGGTGTGAGAGATAGAGCCGCCCTCTACCGCCCGGGGTGGGGAGGGCTAAATGGGAAAGGACGCAGTAGGGGCACAGGGAAGGACTATAAGATCGTCAGGGAGGTCCAAGGAGAATTAGGGGCTCAGGGAAGGGGCTTAGGGGGTGTCAGGGTGGATTAGAAAGGTCCAGGGTAAAGGCCAGGAAGGTGGCGGGACGAGGTATTCTCAGCCAGGGAGGTAGAGTGATAGACTGTCGGCGGCGTCTTCTGGGACGTCTTACTAGTGTTCAGTCACAAGGCTACGGCTTCACGGTATCATCCACATCCTATTTTTCCTTCCTGATGTGTGTGTGTGTGTGTGTGTGTGTGTGTGTGTGTGTGTGTGTGTGTGTGTGTGTGTGTGTGTGTGTGTGTGTGTGTGTGTGTGTGTGTGTGTGTGTGTGTGTGTGTGTGTGTGTGTGTGTGTGTGTGTGTGTGTGTGTGTGTGTGTGTGAGTGTGTGTGTGAGTGTGTGTGTGTGTGTGTGTGAGTGTGTGTGTGTGTGTGTGTGTGTGTGTGTGTGTGTGTGTGTGTGTGTGTGTGTGTGTGTGTGTGTGTGTGTGTGTGTGTGTGTGTGTGTGTGTGTGTGTGTGTGTGATAAGACTTGTATTTACATCTCTGCATATCATAAGCGCGACAGGTTTGTTTAAAGACAATAAAAAATATGTGTAAATTAATTATCAATCCCCGTTCTCTCCCTCACACTGTAAGATATCAGATTTCAGTATCGATGGTTCACTCTACTACTGTAACAAACATGAATATAAGAAGGACAATAAGGTTTGGGTAAAATAAACAAGAGTAGACCAAGAAAATCGCTCCTTCCGGCCTTCAAAATGATACTCAAAGGACGATCATGAATAACGTCACAACAACTAATATTACAAGTTTGTCAATACATTACAAAGCACAACTACTGTTATAGTTATTGTTATTACTAAAGCTACCATTCACCGCAGTCACAGTTACAACCATCATGATAATTACGCCCTAAATTACAGCACCCCGACACACCACACACGTATTCTTGTGAAGATTAAAGGTTTACCTTCCGGGTCCTAGATCCACCAAGATCCCACGTTAAACTCTTCCCCTCTAGCCGAGATAACACACAACATCTGGTTACCGTCAGTCTCAGTACAATTCCCACCTCATTTTCTGTTGTGTACGTTTCGTAGTTTAACTGAGACAGATGCGTCTTCACATCTCCCAGTTAAGAGAGGAAGCGGAACGTACATTACGAACCGCTGAGAAATCATATTTGTCGCAGGTAAAGTGAGCCAAGGAGATACGTTCTCACACCTGCAAGTTAGGCGACACATTACCCTCCCTGTCCTATACTTAACATATAAGGGACACTGAGGCCTGCTTATAATTCAGCCCATAGCGTAATGTTAGGAGCTTAAGGCTGAGGAGAGGCGTAGAGGGCATAAATCAGCCATAACCCAAGAATATGTGAGTGTAGGAGCCGAGGATCTTGAGCCAGGGATACAAACTTTGATCATGTGCGCCAGAATTATTGACCTCCTCACGCTGTAGGAGTTAGCCCGGTAAGACCCCCAGCCACGACCTGATGCATACTGAGGTGCCTCCTCCTCTCTCCTTCACCTCCTGCTGGCTTCCTCTGGTTCCTGTTCCGCCTCCCTCCCCTCTCCTACCCTCCCCTCCCTACCGCTACCACCCCTCATCCCCTTCCTACCACACCACTCCTCATCCCTCCCCGAATCAACGCCTCCTACTCCTTTCCGCAGCCCACGCCCTCCTAACCCAACACCATGCCCTTCCCCATCCCCCAACCCACGCCTCCTACCCCTACCCAACCCACGCCTCCTACCCCTCTTCAACCCCACCACCTACCCCTACCCAATCCACCTCCTACCCCTACCCAATCCACACACTCTACCCCTCAACCCCGCCTCCTAACCCCTCCCCAACCCGCCTCCTACCCTTCCCCCAACCCCACGCCGTTACCACCCCAGGACTGCCAACCCTCCCTATCCCGTGTCCTCTCACTATTCCTCCTCCACGTCCTCCCCACAGGTAGGATCGTTTCAGTGTCCTAATACATACTGGCCTTGTCACATTCCGCTGTTAAGTTCCTACACGGCTGAACATGACTGCTCCTCCCCCTTCACATTGTCACGCCTGCTATGTCACCTCTCCCCCCTTCCCCCTTTACGCATTTCCATTCCCCTTTCCCTCTTTCTCCTTCCGTTTTCTCCCTCTTCCTTTCCTTCCCCCGTCCATTTTTCATTCTCCTTTTCTCTCCTAGTTCCTTTCTTCCATTCCCTTTCCCTCCTCTACCCTTTCCCATTCCTTTTCCTTCTTACCTCTTACCCTTCCTTCCCCCCTCCTTACCCCTTCCCTTTCCCTTCCTCACCCTCCCTTTCCTTTTATCATCCCCTTCCCCATTACCTCTTCCCCTCCCTTTCGTTGCTTCCTTCGCCTTCTCTTCCCCATAACTTCTTAACCTCCTCTTCCCCCTCGTCTTCCTTTTCCCTCTTACCCTTCCTTCTGCCTCCTCTTACCTCTACCACTTCCCTTCCCCTTTCCCTTCCCCCACCGCCCGCGTGCCGTCATTCTGGTACATATTACGGCAGTAACCCCCGTTAGCTGGTACTGACTGGTAGCGAGATTCCTGTGTCACTCCCGCCCTCCACCACGCCTTCCTACCTCTCTCCACGCCTCTTTCCCCTTCCATCACGCCTCTTTCCCCTCCCACCACACCCCCCTACCTCGAAAACCTACCCCACACCTGTCCTCCCTCCCCCTCCCCCCTCCCCCTCCCCCCTCCCTCGTCCACACCTCCAAGTCTTTTCTTTAATTCCTATCACGACTCTTACCTCCTGATGTGGTGTGTGTGTGTGTTGTCCAACAGATACACACACACACACACACACACACACACACACACACACACACACACACACACACACACACACACGATCATAAACATCACCTCGTTAAATAATCTCCATAATGGCACTTTCCTGGACCGGCAGTGCCCCAGAGGAGGAAGTGCCAGGTTAGAGGAGAGGAAGGATGGTGTGGCACCGGTTGATGATGGCACCACCAATAATTGATGTCACTTAACCAGAAATGGTGGCACTGTGCCTCCGTCAATCATCCACTGTGGTGGGCTGTGTTCCCTGCCATGACTAAGTGTTCACTGGGTATATCTGTAGTCCTGTAGTTTTGTAGTCGTGTAGTCTGGTAGCCCTTTAGTCTTGTTATCTTGTAGTCTGAGCATGTTCTCTTATATTATCTGTAGCCCACACTGTATTATCTGTGGCCCACCCTGTGTACCCAGCCCTCCACTGCACATAGCCCCACCCTGTGTACTCAGCCCTCCACTGCACATAGCCCCACCCTGTGTGCCCAGCCCTCCACATAGCCCCACCCTGTGTACTCAGCCCTCCACACTCCCTGTTGATATTTTCATAAATGAATATATTTCACTCCCTTTTCATTTACGTGTGTCTATATAACACAAGTGATTGTTGTGGTAATAGAATGATGGCCGACCCTGTGTGTGTGTGTGTGTGTGTGTGTGTGTGTGTGTGTGTGTGTGTGTGTGTGTGTGTGTGTGTGTGTGTGTGTGGGTGTGTGTGTGTGTGTGTGGGTGTGTGTGTGTGTGTGTGTGTGTGTGTGTGTGTGTGTGTGTGTGTGTGTGTAAGATGGATGAGTTAGGGTAGATGGATGGGTTGTCTGATTGATGACGTAGGTCGTCCTGATATGTGATGGATGACTATTTCTTCTGCTTCAGTTACCCTCCTTCTATCCTTCCTGTCTCCCTTCCTTCTTTATCCATCTCTCTCATCCTCTTTCCTTCCTCTCCCCCTCCTTCCATCCGTCCGTCCTCCCCTCCTCTCTCCCCCTCCCTCCATCAACACCACATACCACCTCTGACTCCTGTCGCATCAAATATTAATTCCAATTATTATATCTCTCTCTCTTTCTCTCTCTCACTCCAAGTTAAATAATAACTCAAAAGAATTTCTAGACATCTTTCTCTATAAAAAGGAATATAGATAAAGATTAATACTAAGGCAATATTGACAAATTGTATAATTGGATCGAAGAGAAAACATGGCGGTCTGTTTTGGGGTTTTGTGAAATCTGTTTCGGTGATGAATGATTTTTTCTCTAATTCTATAAAATGTGACCTGATTGCCGTCTACAGTGAACCTAATTTGCGTTTATGTACTGACAGTTTGAAATGTATGTACCTGTACCTGAATTTGGACCTGTACTACTGTATACCACGTACACACCTATATCTGTACCTGTCACTGTATTTAGACCTGTACCTGTATACCTGTAACTGTACCTATATCTGTACCTGTCACTGTATTTAGACCTGTACCTACTGTATACCTGTAACTGTACCTATATCTGTACCTGTCACTGTATTTAGACCTGTACCTACTGTATACCCATACTGTACCTATATCTGTACCTGTCACTGTATTTAGACCTGTACCTACTGCTACTGTAACTGTACCTATATCTGTACCTGTCACTGTATTTGAGCCTGTACCTACTGTATACCTGTAACTGTACCTATATCTGTACCTGTCACTGTATTTGGACCTGTACCTACTGTATACCTGTAACTGTACCACTATATCTGTACCTGTCACTGTATTTAAACCTGTACCTACTGTATACTGTAACTGTACCTATATCTGTACCTGTCACTGTATTTGGACCTGTACCTACTGTATACCTGTAACTGTACCTATATCTGTACCTGTCACTGTATTTAGACCTGTACCTACTGTATACCTGTAACTGTTATGTGAGTCGGTAAAAATAATCACATGAAATACAAGACAAAACAGATTACAGAGTATCATCAATTCTGTATTCGTGAACTCAATTTGGCTCTGTAAACTGAACTACGGTAAATATGTCACTGAACACCGAACCACAACAAATCCACAACAACTAATTGACTGTAAATAAACACCTGTTACCTGGAGTAGAATAACACGATAATTAAAAACAAAAATAATAATAATATAATTGTAAATGGAAAATGAAGAATAAATAAACACTTGGCAACTTAGATTAAATCCTCAAAATGGAAATAAATGATGAAGAAATTCATAGTTGGAAACCTTTCTCGGTACTAACTACTACTACTTCTACTCCTACTACTACTACTACTACTACTACTACTACTACTACTAGCCTCCATTCTCCCCTAATAGCCATACCTTCGCCACTAATACTACAACTACTACCTAAACACTATCACCATCACAACTGTTACCAACATTCCTTAGCCATACCACCATTCCACAACACTACCACCACCACCACTGCTACCAACATTCCTCAGCCCTACCACCATCACGAACTACTACCAACATTCCTCAACACTATCACCACTACTACCACCATTCCTCAGCCCTACCACAATCACCACCACCACCAACAATCGTACACACCAATTTGTTTGTATTCTGTTTTATATTGGTCCATAGATTAAGTTATTTTATGTGCGAATGTTTAACAGAAAGTTCTATATTTATATGTCATCATACATACATACATACATACATACATACATACATACATACATAAACACTCATGTACACATCATATGCAACATATTACGGTCATTTACATAATATCAAATGAATTGCGTTAATGTGTCATAGTGCAAATGTGAGCTGCTGACAGACACACACGCACACACCCAACACGACACACACACACACACACACACACACACACACACACACACACACACACACACACACATCCACGTAATTCTTATACTATTACACATAGAGACTATCTTTATAATCTCTGAATAAAGCGGAGATTAAGAATGGTATGAGGACTTACTCGACTCTGTGTAAAACCCTCCTTCTTCTCTTCTCTTTACTCTTCCTCTTCCTCCTCTTGCTCCTTCCCCATCTCTTCCCTTCCTTCTATTCTTATTATTATTTATATTTTTTATTGCAATCATCATCATCATCACCATAACCATCATCACCATCATCATCACACTACATCATCATCATCACCATCATCATCATCATCACCATCACCATCACCATCATCATCATCATCACCATCATCATCACCATCACCATCATCATCACACTACATCATCACTCCTTACACGCCCTTCTGTTGACAGACTGAGAAGAAATACCACCAACAAAATCATTTTTATGAGACCAAGGATGATCCGACTTCACCACAGTGTCAGCCTGAGCCAACAACACTCAGGGGAGGTGGAGTGGGGTGAGAGGAGAGTTGGGGGTGAAAGGAGGTGGAGGTGAGAGAGAGGGAGGTGGAGGGTGGTGTGGGAGTGATGATGGGTGGAAAGAGGTGGAGGTGAGAGAGGAAGGGGAGGAGGTGGTGTGGGAAATGATGGGGTGAAAGGGAGAAGACAGGAGGTGGAGGGGGGTGAGAGAGAGAGAGAGAAGTAATGGGGTGAGGGTTGAGAGAGAAGGGACGGGAGGAACGATGGGGTGGTGAGAGTTGAGAGGGAGTGGAGGAGAGAGTGGGAGGGGAGAGTGGGAGGGGAGAGGGGAGAGTGGGAAGGGAGGGGGGATGGAGTAAAACATGACAAAACCTTCACTACGAACATAGAGACAAAAATCTGCTCCCCACCGCAACGTGATCCAGGTGAGGTAAGTTGAGAATAACCCGGCAGGTAAAATATTGGCAACACAATCTTGGTCTGGGTGTAAAAAATCCTCTCTCTTCTTTCTCTCTCTCACAAACAATGTATACGGCGGGCGTGTGGACCTGACCTAACCTAACCTAACTCTAACCTAACATAACCTA
>NW_024724419.1:25000-45000 GCF_018991925.1 Homarus americanus
ACCCACTTATTCCTTCATTCTTCACTCCCACCTTCCCATAGATCTTCCCATCCACCTTCACACCCACACCACCCACCCACACCACCCACACCTCCTCCTTCACTGTGTCAGACTTATGGTACGGCTTCCTTCCATTATCTTGAAACGCAATAAATGGATTGCCTTCATATTGCTACCGTGGAACACTGTAACATTTGCATTCCTCCTCCTCCTCCTCCCTCACACTTTCACTCTCCCTTCTTCAAACCATTCCTTTCACCAGTCTAACCCACCCCGTCCCGCCTCACCACTCCCCACCCCACCCCGCCCGCGTCCCACTGAACCCCACCCCGCCCCGCGTCCCACTGACCCACCCGCCCCGTGTCCCACTGAACCCCACCCCCCCCGTCCCACTGAACCCACCCCCGCCGTCCACTGAACCCCACCCCGCCCCGTCCCACTGAACCCACCCCCCCGCGTCCCACTGAACCCACCCCACCCCGCGTCCCACTGAACCCCACCCCACCCCACTCAGCCCAAAACCCGAATACAATTGCTGAAAGTTTCAAGAGCCTCTAGAACCCGGCTCTAGAACCCACGGAACACTCCCTTAAAACCCGTCCCTAGAACCCGCCCTAGAACCCACAGAAGCAGTTCCTCTCACGCCCCTGAGTCCACAGATTCCCGGTCCTGAGAGCCTGCAGAACCCGGCCCTAGAACCCAGAAAACCCGGCCCTCTCACACCCCCGAGACCGAGGTGCAAGTGAAAGGTTCAAGAAGCTGAGAATCTACGACGACAATTGGCGAAACTCCGGCTAAGGGGCCCGTCTCTGCCAACTTACACACCAATAAAAATGACGCCGTATGCCATTTGGCCGAAGCATCTGTTTGCTTCCTCCGTGTGTGTGTGTGTGTGTGTGTGAAGAACGGTCATACATAGGATAAAAGAAGATTATTTTTGTATTACCGCCTCTAGATTAATGACGTCACCATCATCAACTAAGAGAGGTTATGACGTCACCATCATCATCATCAGCTGAACGAGGGATGATGTCACCAATGTAAACAAAACAATTCCCGGCCCAACTTTTAATAAAAAAACAATTTAAAACCAACACAATATTCCTCGCGCCATCCTCAATATTATCAACTACCGCCACGAGTAAAGATTCTCAAAGGGTCGAACTTTTAAATCTTTACTCTAAGTGTAGACGTGAGAACGCATCTAACTGGCCCAAAATTGTGACAAAATTGCACCGAGTCTGCCGCTAACTGGATACATTCTTTAAAAATCAAGAGGCAAAATTGACTTTCCAAGCTCAAGAGAATACGGATCCATTCCCTCCCTCACGACTTCTCAATGGACCGTATCGTATCATTTTACATTATTGAAAAAAAATGCTTCTACGTACGAGAAAAATAAAATACAATATTATTTAGTCATCATCTTTAGATCAGTGATGAATCAAGTATATTGTATAAAACAAATCAATTACTTCTGGGATGAAATAAATTACGAACTAGTGAAAAAATTATCGGGGATCTGGATTCTGATTTCTAAAGATTTGCATGTTAGAAAATGTCTCCTAATTGGCAAGAGTGACAACACACCTAAAACGTTGAAGCTCCAAAAATATCTGGACGTTAATTCAACAGCCATGTGTGTGTGGCAACTTAGTGAGGCAGTTACACCAGGATTCTCACATCTCTTGCTAAGGGAAACGAATCACTTGAAGATTAGTCCTCCCAGTTTATTTCACCTAACCTAACCACCAGGTAATATTAGGTTAGGTTAGCATTAGGATGGTTAAGTTAGCATTAGTGTAGTTAATTATCAGGTGAAATAAACTAGGGGCTGATCTCCGGGTAATCTATGGAAGTGCAGCAGCCAGTGTGTGCGTGCGTGTGTGTGTGCGTGTTTTATGGTCAGCATGCTCTCCTCACAAGCGAGCCGACCGGGTTCGATCCCCGGGCAGGGTGAAACTGTGGGCAAGTTTCTTTACACCATTTGCCTCTGTCTACCCAGCAGCAATTGGGAACCTGGATGTTAATCGATTTGCGGATCGTATTTTGGGGTAATGGTTAGCCAGTGCAGTTGGCGAGTTGTCCGGTCTTCTCGGACTATTCCTTGACACTGGGTCATGCAGCTCGTTAACTCAGGGTGTGGTTGTTGTGTTGGTGACAGCTTCTACACCTTAAACAAATTCACGCCTAGGTGGCCCTTGGGCCGGCCATCCTCGTTACACGAGGGGCAGCCACTATTGTGTGTGTGTGTTGGTTCTGGGCTAACTCGTTGTTGTGTTCAGGAGCGACAAGCGGAGTTGATGGCCGAGCGGTATTTTTCCCTAGCTCCTGCTGGTGGTGGTGAGACAAAGGCACTACCGCACCATTAACGTGACAGGCTGCCTCGTATAGCCAGCCTCGTGCCTGTGTTTCCCTGTGTATAATGAAAACATCCGCGCCTCCCCATACTGTATTCTGACTTATGGTTAATAAAGTTACTTGGGGATAAACGTACGTGTGCACAAGACATCTTGTTATACAATAAGACATACAATAAACATCATCGTATACAATAACATCCTGGTATACAATAGACATCCTGATATACAATAAGACATCCTAGTATACAATGAGACATGTACAATATGACACATATAACAGACATCACCGTCACCTACCTCAGCATCGCCTCACGTGTACACCGAGAGATTCTGACACTTGATTAGGTCTTAAGAACGCACCTTCATTATCCCGGTATCCGAGTGAGGGGGCGGTGGGAGGTCAGATTATCATTCTTCTGTAACGCTGACTGAATTAATGTGGAAGTGACGTGTTTGGGTTTTGTTAATAATATAGACCTGATTTTATCTTGGTTAGGTTAGGTTAGGTTAGGTTAGGTAAGGTAAGGTAAGGTTAGATTAGGCGTAACTGGGATTTACCGAAGCAAAATTGTCCTAAAATTAACCAAATCCGTTCCAGAAAAAAAAAAAAATCACGTACAGTAATCCCCATCACTATAGATCGACGAATCAGCCGTAAAGTTCATCATAAGTACGATTCTAAAACTTTATTTCTTAATATTTAATCACTACTAATACATTTACTAACTTAGAACACGCATTCAAAGTCATCGTACTCAAGGGGTTAAAGACTTGATTGTTGAAGAGCATTAATACACCACCAACGTTAACTGCCTTCAGATGTAAAGTGATATAAGACACATCAGAAACTATAACTGGAATAAGAACTGAATAAAAAAAGAAAAGAAGTCTAGAAAGAGGAATGGAATTAGTAGAAATAATAATAATAAAAATAATAATAATAATAATAATAATAATAATAATAATAATAATAATAATAATAATAATAATAAAATAATAATAATAATAATACTAAAAAATCATAATAATAAACCTCGGATATAACATTAACATCATCTATAAGAATACGCCACAAAATACCTTACGTGGTATCGAGGTGGTGGGGAACGCATCTCAATAGCAAGTGGCTCAGGCTCGGGGGTCCGGCTCTCTGTATATATTCTTCCTTAAAGAGCCGGGTATACCATGAACCGATTTACGTGAACCAGAGCCACTAGACAACAAAATGATACCGTACCTTAACACACACACACACACACACACACGGGGCTCTGATTAACTCATAAGACGTGGGATGGTAATAATATGCACGGCTTGGTTAGGTTAGGTTTAGTTTGGTTACATTAGGTTATGTTTAGTTTGGTTAGATTAGGTTATGTTTAGTTTGGTTAGATTAGGTTATGTTTGGTTTGGTTAGATTAAGTTATGTTTGGTTACGTTAGGTTAGGTTACGTTAGGTTAGGTTAGGTTAGGTTAGGTAAGGTTAGGTTAGGTAAGGTAAGGTTAGGTTAGGTTAGGTTAGGTTAGGTTAGGTAAGGTTAGGTTAGGTTAGGTTAGGTTAGGTTAACGAGCTTATTTAATCGCAGGTATAAAAGTCCATATTACACTGAGACATTCCCTTAAGTGGACACAGCTCTATTATGCCCCAAACACAAGCTTACGAGGCTATAACTTGGACGGCGAATTTCTAGTACAATTTTTGATGCATATTAAAGAGAGTACAATGAGGTTAGGTTAGGTTAGGGTAGGGTAGGTTAGGTTAGGTTAGGGTAGGTTAGGGTAGGTTAGGTTAGGGTAGGGTAGGTTAGGTTAGGGTAGGTTAGTTAGTAGGTTAGGGTTAGGGTATTAGGGGTTTAGGTTAGGTTAAGGTAAGGTAGGGTAGGTTAGGTTAGGGTAGGGTAGGTTAGGGTAGATTAGGTTAGGTTAGGGTAGGTTAGGTTAGGGTAGGTTAGGTTAGGTTAGGGTAGGGTAGGTTAGGGTAGGTTAGGTTAAGTAAGAATTGGTTAAATTATATTAGTTATATTTACACCATGAAAAACTGCATTAAAATTTTTCTTCATTGCTCCTGCTTAAATCATCTGTTGTTGTGGTTACGTTAGGTTTAGGTTAGGTTAGGTTAAGGTAAGTTATATTAGGTAAGAATTGGTTAAATTATATTAGTTACGTATACACCATTTAAAAAAATGCAATACAATTTTGTGTTCATTACTGACGCCTAAATGATCTAGCGGTGTTTGGTGAAGCGAGAAACAGGTAAAGCAGCTCTCCTCTCCCCGCTTAATGGTAAACAACATTAACGTAAAGAGTGAGAATTTAAGACCCGTCCCTACAGAGGCGCGTGACCTGGGTCCAAATAACCCGTGTTTCTTAACATATATATTCCACCTGAAGTAAAGACGTTTGAACCTACAGAATACTTAACTGCTTGCCTCAAGAACTCTAACCTAACCTAACCCTAAGATTACCTTAACTGGCCATATTAACTTACCACCAGTTAGAAAACAAAATTAAATTGAAGAATCTTATGAAAAAAAAACCCCAGAAGATTGTATATCGTAATTTTATCTTGTGTTGTGTAAACGTATCTAGTTAAGGTACAGTCTCAGTATAGTTTTAACACCATTTTTTATGTGATATTTATACTATACTTCTAAGCCTGAGGGATTAAATAAACAAGACACATTCTCAAATCACAGGAAACTCGGTCAATCTGAAGCTGACCTCTCTGTTCACCCCGCCGCTGTAAGTTGACTTTTGTGGGCACACGACACCGCTGCTGCACCTCGCAAAACATCACTCGCTTAAAAAATGTCAGAGCTCGGCGCAGCGCTCGTGGTAAATACCTAAAAATACACCCGGGTACGAATGACCTACATCTGTCACTTTTATAATCTAAGTCCTGCAGTCCTTAGGGTTTTGGGCCATGGATATTCTTTGTGGGTGGAGATAAGTGATGGATATTCTTTGTGGGTGGAGATAAATGATGGATATTTATTGTAATTGGAGATAAACAATGGATATGCCTTGACCACCGTAGGGTCAAGACCTGTCAAGCACTGCTCCTGCTGTGCAGCTGGCCCACTTGGCCATGTTGGGCCCATTCCCCAAGTCCCTCTCCCCGACCCATCCTCACCACCGAGATATCAACATAATCAAAAGTGACAATTTCATTTCGGAAAGAAGTAGGATCAGCGTTGAACAATGATGAACAGTGTTTAAGCACTTGACAGTACCAGTGAGAGCTGTGACCCACCAGAGAGGTCCACACCCCTGAGAACTGACCACCATCCTCTGACCCGGCGGTGTTAATCAGTCCACCCTAGGAACAACAGTGGGTCGGTTTTACACCTGACTACGAGATAACACAACACCACCTAGCAGAGAGTGAGGTACTGTGACACTACCCCACACCACCTGGTGTCTCCATGACCACGTGAGGTCCTTCATATCAACACCCGAGGACGAGTTACTGCACCACGTGAACACCACACCACCAGGTGCAAACTATAATAATTTGTATGTTCAATCATTGTTCCTTCTCCTTTTATAATGAAAGCTTTTGTTAGACGACCCACCCACCCACCCCATGTCTTTGTATGTAATAAGTCATTTTGTCTAATGTATATTTTCAGCCTTCGGGCTGCAGAACTTTTTAAATAAACCGTTAATTAATATTATTATTATTAAATGGAGATAAACGTTGGATATTTCTAGTAACTGGAGATATAAGACCATAAATTAGAGTACAATACGGACTCAGCCATTCGAGTACAACCCAACCCTTGAGCACAATGTCTTAACTCAATGAATCCAATGGCTTGATCACTTGAGCCCTATGTCGTTTTAACCCTTTGAATACGATGACTAAGTTGAGGAATAATGCTTGGTAAGCAGATGGACAGAAAGATTGACGGGGAAACAGACAGTCACTCAGACAGACAGATAAAAAGAGAAAATGAACACCGTGGAAATACTTTACATCTAATAGGTAAATCAGGTCGCTTGGGAGGTGAGGTGAACAAGTTGTTAACACGAACCCAGGCAGCCATTACATCAACACGCTCCCTGACAAGGCCAATTAACACACTCAAAATAAACCTCTCTACTCCCCCAGCTGGGCTCCGGCAAGTTATCAACGCTTGCTAAATCACCTCCCATCACCTCATAACTCAGGCGTTGAAAGCGTAATTATGTGCACGCTGCTCAATTTTGGTCCCGTCACGAACAACACATCAGGCTTCACGGCGGCCACAGCCTAGTAGCACCGTGTCGAAATTCTGAAGCTTGATAAGCAACCTGTAACCTTAAATTCTGAAGCTTGGGTGAGTTTCCTGCACCCTGAAATTCTGAAGCTTGATAAGCAACCTGTAACCTTAAATTCTGAAGCTTGGGTGAGCTTCCTGTAACCTGAAATTCTGAAACTTGGGTGAGCTTCCTGTAACCTGAAATTCTGAAGCTTGATAAGCATCCTATAACCTTAAATTCTAAAGCTTGGGTGAGTTTCCTTTAACCTGAAATTCTGAAGCTTGGGTGAGTTTCCTTTAACCTTAAATTCTTAAACTTGGGTGAGCTTCCTGTAACCTGAAGCTTATCACAACACGAGTATCATTAAGCAGTAAAGCCCAGCAGCACACATGAAGGACGAAATTTTCAATCAAGGAGAGTGGAAGGACAACTACACTAACTCCATCAAGCTAAACTATCTCCCACTCGTATCTGTTATGCTCAACGACTCAACAATGATCACAAACACTTCTACAAAGAGTATTATTCCTCCTCTTTATCTCTAATGACTGACTGACTTAGTATATATATTAAATAAAAAAAAACATACACTGGTAGGCAAGGCTAAATATCTTGGGAGTATTTACAAAATTTACATAGATAATACAGCCATTCTAATACGTATAATTTAATGTCCAGACTGTAATTATGTTTTTAGTGAAAATATTCTACCGACTTTGCAAAATTCTACACATGCCTTAATTAACTAACTCACCCCCTAACTAAACCAGAATGAACCTAACTTACCTTACCTGAACCAAACTTAATATAGTATAAACATTAATGAACTGTGAAGCCATGTAAACATTATTTACTCCGTCTGATGTTATATTAATTTTTATACCTCGTCCAATATCCTAATTACATCACTCTAAATAGTGTATTATTTTTCTTCTAAGTCTTAAAGAAGATCTTTTTCTTTACCAGATTCTGTTAATATCTACATATGTATCAACTCATGTGTAATGTAAAATGTGTATTACTCACACACTATGAAATTTAATTGTAGAGAAAACTCTATTTAGATGACAGGGTAATGATTGTATTAAGATCATAGTTAGGTTAGGTTAGGTTAGGTTAGGTTAGGTTAGATATTTTACAGTACTATATATACTTAGTTTTCAGGTTGGTTTTTAATGAATGTACAGAATAGAACAATAATACAGTGCTCCATATATACTGTATATCTTTAAGCACATCGGATTAACGTTGTTTCTTTTAGAAATGCGTTATTGGTCAGCGATCCCCGGGCAGAGTGAACCTATGGGCAAGTTTCTTTACGCCATTTGCCTTTGTCTACCCAGCAGTAATTGGGGACCTCGTTAACTCAGGGTGTGGTTGTTGTGTTGGTGACAACTTCTACACCTTAAACAAATTCACGCCTAGGTGGCCCTAGGGCTGGCTATCCTCGCTGCACGAGGGACAGCCATTATTATTACTAAGAAGGGAGATAATTGTAACATTGGGAAGATCCTGTGTGTAGTGGTGAAAGAGCACCAGAGTATAGCGTATATAAATAGTTTTTTGTTTTGTATAATTTTTAGATATAAATTACTGTCAGTCTTGACCTTGACACAAAAAGAACCTAAAAAGAACTCCAAGAGATGGCTCCTGGTGCCCTGCCACACACAACTGGCAGAAAAAATAACGTAAAATATTCTGGAATTTAAGGAAACATCAATGTGAAGGATCGTTTGTATGGACCACTGTGGTAGACGGTGGGGGAGACTGTGAGGGACTTCGTGTGGATGGTTATATGGAACCACAATTATAATAGGAACCAAAACTAATGGAGTCGAGCACTAATGGGCACAAACCTGATGGTTGGGTTAAGTTGGGGCCCCATTAGGACAAGGGCCCATTTAACCTGTAACAAGAATTTGGTTTATCTATTTGGCTGATGAGGTATGGTATACAATCAGCTATATAATTCAATAATTACATCACTAAATTCATCTTCCCACCTTGTTGGCTCCTAATAAGCAATATGTTTTTCGTTTATCAACATACATGGATAACAGCACACTGACAGGCTTCCGTGCCACTGTGAACTACCAGCTGGGGCTTAACACACGGTAACACTGTCAAAATGATAAATGGTGTGTTTATGCTCTTCCAAATTATTGAAAAATTTAAATGAAAAAAAAAATGTGATCGGGCTCCTGGTAACTAATTTCACGGGTAATTTGCGCACGTAAACAATACAGCGTTTGTGGCTACCTCCGAGCCTTTTAAAACTTTCCACTCACATTTTATTGTTTAAAATATTAAATAATTTACTACACAAACGCTACGGCTCGCACATTCAACTGGACAATGTGAAGGTAACTCGGTGTTTGTTCATAGATGCATTTATAAGTTATATTACCTGTGGCTGTATAGTGGGTCAGTATTTTGGTCCAGTTCTGTACTCTTCTCGTTATCTCATTATCACCAGTATTGTCGATCCTCAGTAAGTTATCGTTTTTCGCGTGTAAGATGTTCACTATTGTTCATTATATTCTCAGCACAGGTTAAAAAACAAACAGGTTTAAAGGCCAGTTTAAATGTCTGGTTCCCAACAAACAAACTCCGTCATTCGATAATTCCAGGTTGTGTAACACGGACACTCGCTAAGATAATTATTAAATTTCTTCTAATAAAGCTTAATTTGAAGATATTTTACTGAGAATTAATCACATGAATATAAAAATAAAAAGAATATATTAATTTTCTACATTTTTGGCCAGTTTTGAAATTTCATCAGCAATTTTCACGCGTATGTGATGCATATTGTTGAAGCTGCCTCATGTCAGTGATGGCAACTTCCATTCACACACATTGATGAACTGATGACACTTGCAGTACAGTACAGTACATAGTACATATATACAATATTTGCCTACCATTTATCACGAAAATTCACACAAAAGATATTGAATTTTGTAAAGAAAAAATTAATCAACTACATATTAAGTTCAAAACACATAATGGATACCCACAGAGCATAAAAAATATATACGGGATCTGTTAACCCTTCAGAAGGCAGCAGCGCGCTTAGGTATTTTATTCTGGCTAACACTGGACGATTTTATTCAGCTGAGAGAAAGCCTTACCCTGTTCCCCTGTGGTTAAGGTGTAAACCCCATAAAGACTTATAACTGGGAATACCAACTACACAAAATTGATTCTGTTTATAAGTTAAGGGATGTTAGATGGGGACAATTTCACAGAACTTTGGCAGGATTCTATGAAATGATACCAGTAGTTCTTTACAGCATAGTCAACGGGGTACCAGATTATAAGATACCACCTGGGCATTACTGTACCTGCCTGTACTTTATATACCTCACTCTCTACCTATACTTTATACCTGATTGTATTGTTATGATCAGAATACTATCTCTGCTCTGCCTCTGACAATAATAAATAAACACAGAGAGGCAGAATCTACAGATAATAAGATAAAAATAGCCTGATGATGACCGGCTATCTATAAGAGATTTCTGGGCGGGAAATTTTATGGAAGGGAAGAAATACATTTTTGGATTGTCAAGGGATAGTAAATGATGTTTTTTTTTTTTTTTTGGTCGTAAGTGAAAACGTGAGGAAAAGTCTAACATTCTAGAGTTCTGATTGTCAAGGGAACGTAAGTGATTTTTTTTTGTCGTAAGTGAAGACGTGAGGAAGAGTGTAATGGTTTTATTTGCGTTACGATATAAGGATGGATTCTTAAAAGTTCTTATATGCTAATTTTTTCCCCAGTAGCTAAATGGTTCGCTTAGACTACGACACAAAGATGGAGTCGAAATAACTAAGTAACTAAATTAGGTTCTCATCCTCCTAGTTAAATAGTCAAAGCATAGAAAGATAGTAAATAAAAGACTAAAATACGGAAGGTACTAAAAGAAAAGACTAAAATACGGAAGATAATAAAAGAAACGACTAAAATACGGAAGATAATAAAATAAAATACAAAAATATGAAAAAAGAGACTAAAATAAGGGAGATAACAAAATAACAAAA
This sequence comes from Homarus americanus, assembly GCF_018991925.1. Taxonomy (NCBI): domain Eukaryota; kingdom Metazoa; phylum Arthropoda; class Malacostraca; order Decapoda; family Nephropidae; genus Homarus; species Homarus americanus. Next base: position 35,653 of record NW_024724419.1, read on the forward strand.
TAAATTATGGAAGAAAATAAAACAATAATAAAATAAGACTAAAATACGGAATAATAAAAAATAAGACTAAAATACGGAAGCTAATAAAATAAAATACAAAAAATACGGCAGAAAATAAAATAGAACATAAAATTCAGAAGATAATAAAATAAAAAACTAAAATATGGAAAATAAAAACAAAAGACTAAAATAGGGGAGATAACAAAATAAAATATGGAAGAAAATAAAATAGAATAATAAAATAAAAGACTAAAATACGAAAGATAACAAAATAAAAGACTAAAATAAGGAAGATAATAAAATAAAAGACTAAAATGCCATCTCACATCTTCAGTTACGCGCCAAAACTCACGTAACTTAAAACCATCTGAGAATTCTTGGACCCAGCCTGCGTTTATCCGAGCGGGTGTAAGCTGATTGGCCGGCGAGCGAGGCAACTGCAAATGACGTCAACTAAAAGAAATGGGCCAGAGTGAAAAAAAATATATATATCTCTCTCTCTCTCTCTCTCTCATTCTCTCTCTCACTCGCCTCTTCCCTCTACTTGAAAAAGGTGATCGCTGTCAGAGTCTGGTGGTGGAGTGTAAAAAGTAAAACCCCTCCCCCCTTCCCCCTATCTCTAACCTCACCCCTCCCCCTACCCCTCTCCCCCTTCCTTCCCCCAGGCAGACAAGAACCCCTTCAAATAAAATAGGTTGGTGGTGAAATAGGTTAATGGTGAAATAGGTTAATGGTGAAATAGGTTAATGGTGAAATAGGTGAGAGAGAGAGAGAGAGAGAGAGAGAGAGAGAGAGAGAGAGAGAGAGAGTCCTTGCTTGAGGTCGCAGTGAAAATGGGTAATGGACTCTGGCTGGTCGACCATCAGTGTGGACCATCCCAGTGTGGACCATCCCAGTGTGGACCATCCCAGTGTGGACCATCCCAGTGTGGACCATCCCAGTGTGGACCATCCCAGTGTGGACCATCCCAGTGTGGACCATCCTAGTGTGGACCATCCTAGTGTGGACCATCCCAGTGTGGACCATCCTAGTGTGGACCATCCCAGTGTGGACCATCCTAGTGTGGACCATCCCAGTGTGGACCATCCTAGTGTGGACCATCCTAGTGTGGACCATCCCAGTGGACCATCCTAGTGTGGACCATCCTAGTGTGGACCATCCTAGTGTGGGCATCCTAGTGTGGAGCATCCTAGTGTGGACCATCCCAGTGTGGACCATCCTAGTGTGGACCATCCCAGTGTGGACCATCCTAGTGTGGACCATCCAGTGTGGACCATCCTAGTGTGGAACATCCAGTGTGGACCATCCTAGTGTGGACCATCCTAGTGTGGACCATCCTAGTGTGGACCATCCCAGTGTGGACCATCCTAGTGTGGACCATCCTAGTGTGGACCATCCGATGTGGACCATCCTAGTGTGGACCATCCTAGTGTGGACCATCAGTGTGGACCATCCCAGTGTGGACCATCCTAGTGTGGACCATCCTAGTGTGGACCATCCCAGTGTGGACCATCCTAGTGTGGACCATCCAGTGTGGACCATCCTGTGTGGACCATCTAGTGGACCATCCTAGTGTGGACCATCCCAGTGTGGACCATCCTAGTGTGGACCATCCGTGTGGACCATCCCAGTGTGGACCATCCTGGTGTGGACCATCCTGGTGTGGACCATCCCAGTGTGGACCCATCTAGTGTGGACCATCTAGTGTGGACCATCTAGTGTGGACCATCCCAGTGTGGACCATCTAGTGTGGAGCATCCTAGTGTGGACCATCCCAGTGTGGACCATCCTAGTGTGGAGTATCCTAGTGTGGAGCATCCTAGTGTGGACCATCCCGGTGGACCATCCTAGTGTGGACCATCCTAGTGTGGACCATCCTAGTGTGGACCATCCTAGTGTGGACCATCCTAGTGTGGACCATCCCAGTGTGGACCATCCCAGTGTGGACCATCCTAGTGTGGACCATCCCAGTGTGGACCATCCTAGTGTGGACCATCCCAGTGTGGACCATCCTAGTGTGGAGCATCCTAGTGTGGAGCATCCTAGTGTGGACCATCCCAGTGTGGACCATCCTAGTGTGGACCATCCTAGTGTGGAGCATCCTAGTGTGGACCATCCCAGTGTGGACCATCCTAGTGTGGACCATCCAGTGTGGACCATCCTGGTGTGGACCATCCCAGTGTGGACCATCCCAGTGTGGACCATCCTAGTGTGGACCATCCCAGTGTGGACCATCTAGTGTGGCCATCCAGTGTGGACCATCAGTGTGGACCATCCTAGTGTGGACCATCTAGTGTGGACCATCCTAGTGTGGACCATCCCAGTGTGGACCATCCCAGTGTGGACCATCCCAGTGTGGACCATCCTAGTGTGGACCATCCTCAGTGTGGACCATCCCAGTGTGGACCATCCCAGTGTGGACCATCCTAGTGTGGACCATCCCAGTGTGGACCATCCAGTGTGGACCATCCAGTGTGGACCATCCCAGTGTGGACCATCCTAGTGTGGACCATCCCAGTGTGGACCATCCCAGTGTGGACCATCTAGTGTGGAGCATCCTAGTGTGGACCATCCCAGTGTGGAGCATCCTAGTGTGGAGCATCCTAGTGGACCATCCAGTGTGGACCATCCCAGTGTGGACCATCCTAGTGTGGACCATCTAGTGTGGACCATCCTAGTGTGGACCATCCAGTGTGGACCATCCAGTGTGGACCATCCTAGTGTGGACCATCCCAGTGTGGACCAGTGTGGACAGTTGATTCTAAATGATCTTTATTGAAGGACATCCGGGCCATCTTCTTATACTTACCTGGCCCTCTCCTCCTTCCTTCTCCTCCTCCCTCCCTCCATCCCCTCTTCCCCTCCTTCCCTCCCCTCTCTTCCTCCTCTTCCTCTTTCCTCTCCTCCTCCCCTCTCCTCCCCGCCCTCCCTCCCCCTCTCCTCCCTCCTCCCTCCCTCCCCCTTGGATTCTCAGAGACTCTCACAGTACGATAAGTTTTCCCCCCTAAGCGTCAATGTGAGAACGCAGCTACCTGGTTCACCTGCATTTCCAGCAAAGGTGAATTCTCAAACGTTCCTAAATGTTCCCCCGTGGCTAGAGAGAAAAAAAAAAAAAAAAAAAAAGAGAGAGAGAGAGAGAGAGGATTACGACACAAATATAGATTCTCAAAGGTGACGTGAGAAGATAACTATGATAAAGACATAAGTAGGTGAACTAACTTACGGTCTCTCTCCCGTAACTTAGGTGAGTTGGACGTGTTATACCATTAAGAGTTAAGGGGAAATGTTAATGTAAGATCCTTTGGGAATCTTAACTTGAGTCCTGAATTATCCTTTTTTTTCTCTCTTTTTTTAAACAATATACTGTATTATTATTATTATTATTATTATTATTATTAAACTTACTCGAAAATCCATCTTAGTGTCATATCTTCAGTGAGTCAATAAACTTCATCCATTCTTACGTAACAAAACCCTAACCTAAACAGTCTTCAGAAACATTTAACCTAACCATCTAAAACACTACTAAACCCTATACAACTTTTCATCAGTAAACCTAAGGGAATCTTCAGTTTTTCTTTGATTAAAAAAAATTTATAGCGTTGTGTAAGTTTGATCAGGTGAGGCGGCCATGATTGATGCTCGACAAAGGTCAGTAATCAATGATCACAAAGTTGGTGGGTATTTTGTGTGGTCAGGATGGACGTTTGTAATTATCCGTGGCGGCCAGGCGCGGCGCTCCTGGCTAGAAATGCACATTAATTCCCGGAGCACAAAGGTCGACCCCCCCCCTCCCCCGACCAACATCAGCTGATCTATAGGTGTTGACGACGCGGTTCTCGGCTGGGTGTCCAGGGGTAATAATTTTCTCCTATGTAACTTAAATATTTTTTTTAATTCACTTTGAAACATCTAAAATAAAAATAAAGTAAATAAAAATAGAAGGATTCAAGTATGATTAATTGATGCCTCGCTAAGAGTCTTTTTAGTGTGAGTAACGGTGTGCTGTCTCCTCCACACACTACTGACAACACCGGGTGTACTGTATAGTTATCATAATAACCATTATAAGTACACACACATGACTGCATATTCACATACATATAAACACAAATGTAATTATATATATATATATATATATATATATATATATATATATATATATATATATATATATATATATATATATATATATATATATATATATATATACTGATAACCACAAGGAAAGAAGAAAATCAAGAAGTTCCCAAGCGCTTTCGTGTCCATCTTCAGGGGTAGTACAGTCTTGCTCACCCCTGAAGATGTAATTACAGCCTTGAAACTCATCTTTCCTTGTGATTATCATATATCCTGGATCACCTTCTAGTGATTTACTGCATATATATATATATATATATATATATATATATATATATATATATATATATATATATATATATATATATATATATATATATATATGTATATATATATATATATATATATATATATATATATGTATATATATATATATATATATATATATATATATATATATATATATATATATATATATATATATATATATATATATATATATATATATATATATATATATATATATATATATATGTGTGTGTGTGTGTGTGTGTGTGTGTGTGTGTGTGTACTAGCGAACTCATACTCATATAAGTTCTCAAAAATATACTCCAATACACCCATAATGGTTGCCTACGTGTTGGAGCATGGCCGTAGGGCCACCTAGGCGTGAATTTGTTTAAGGTGTTGCAGCTGCTGCCACCACAACCACTCCCTAAATGTACGAGTTTTATGACACAGTGTCCAGGAATTATTCAAGAAGACCGGACAACTCGCCAACTGCACTGACTAACCATTGACCCGGAACTATATCTGCAAATCGATATTCCTGTGTCCAATTACTGCAAAATATAGAGGGCAACTGACGTAAAAAACTGTCCTCATACTTTCACCTGCCAAGGATCGAACCCAGGTCCACTTGAATGAGAAGGCAGGCAGCCACACACACACACACACACACACACACACACATAAAGACAAACAAAGACATATTCCCACACGAGTAAATGAACACCTTTGCATGTGTATGGACGAAAATGAAACACTTGTATACATGAACATACAAACAAACGTATGTATACTGTACATAAGTATACGTTCTTATACATGTATACACTTAAATATTCCAAATATTTTACTATATTTGCCACAAGTAAACTTAAAATATATTTATATATTCCAAAACGAAAATATTAATTATTAGGTCAAAAACAATCATAAAAAGTCCAGATACAGTTACTAAATCAATCATGCATTAATGATTACAAATAAATAACAAATCCAACACACACACTTATACAATATACCTTTACAAACACTGTACACCAGGTCATGTAGTACAAACACTGTACACCAGGTCATGTAGTACAAACACTGTACACTAGGTCATGTAGTACAAACACTGTACACCAGGTCATGTAGTACAAACACTGTACACCAGGTCATGTAGTACAAACACTGTACACTAGGTCATGTAGTACAAACACTGTACACCAGGTCATGTAGTACAAACACTGTACACAGGTCATGTAGTACAAACACTGTACACCAGGTCATGTAGTACAAACACTGTACACTAGGTCATGTGGTACAAACACTGTACACCAGGTCATGTAGTACAAACACTGTACACCAGGTCATGTAGTACAAACACTGTACACCAGGTCATGTAGTACAAACACTGTACACCAGGTCATGTAGTACAAACACTGTACACCAGGTCATGTAGTACAAACACTGTACACCAGGTCATGTAGTACAAACACTGTACACCAGGTCATGTAGTACAAACACTGGAAACTCAATGGTAAATATTGAAATCCATAAATAGTGAAAACCTGTTGAATAAAATTGATTATCTAAAAAAATAAAAAAGGAGAATCTTTAAGATGAAGAAAGTGAGTTGGTGCTGCCTCACGGACACCTTCACAGTTCTTTTTATTAAAACTAACAGGATTGAGAGGGAAAGAATAGAAGCAAGAGAGTCGGGGGGGGGAAGAATAATGGTTCCGGGGAAAATTTACCGCCCATTAGAGTCGTGGATCCCGTGTGCGCACAGTGAAGCGACTGTCTTTTATTATATTGTTTTTGTTTACAAGTGCGCGGCAATGGTGTGTGATGATCTGCCATTATTCGCCACCACATTTGCTGTAGGAAATGTTTGAGTTTTATATTCTACACACACGCCTCAATAATTTATACAGAAAAAATGGATTATATATTTCGTAAATAACGCGCGAGCATCGGGGGTGTAAACAAAGAAATGCGGGGACACGGGCGTAAAAATAAGCGTAGGCTCAGATTCCCAACGTTTCGTACGTGAAAGGATTTTTTCTCTTGCACAGGCACAAATAAGAGAGAACACCTCGATACTATACACTCCTGGTAAATTTGCCGCCATTACACCTAAATGGCCCTAAGCAACCTGGTTTAACACGTTCTCACATCACCAGCGACCGGGATGAAATATTGGCGAGCGAATCTCTGAGACTGTGGACCCTTGCTTGTAGATTCCACCCCAGCATCCCAAATTACCCGCCTGCGTGGAATTGAAAGTCGTTCAGCATGAGAAATGTTGATGGTGGCGCCATTATGCCTCAAACGTCGGACCGGAGTGTCATTGTCAACCACTGCTTTCGCGTCCGCTCCTCTTTAGCAGAGCTACTTAGTAACATGCGCTGGGGGAGGTGAGGAGAGAAGGGAAGGAGGGAAGGAAGGGGTGTTATCAGCGATGTCCAAGATTCTTACGTACTCTGTACCTGATTTCGGGATTAGGTATTGGAGTAAACAATCCAGTTGGGATTTTCAAAGGATTATATGTTAATTTATCTCCCTGTTCTCAAGTCCAGATATTTTTATAACGAGTAACTTGGGATTCTCACTAGTGCACTCAGAAGGACTTGGGTCAGAGCCCTCAAAAGTCCGTAATTAACACTCCAGGGTTCGCATGTTAAATATTTCAACAAAGATTCATAAGAAAATAGAAAGTAACATGGCGGTGAATATTACAATGAGACTTTACTGTGATAACTACTGATGTGACCCTTGGTGGAGGTGTGGGAGAGTGGTGACATCCTACCTCAGTTGTCCAGCGGGTGGATCTATTTTAGGATGCCAATCGCAGAGAAGCACGAGGAGGTGCCGGCGTGGTGAACAAATTTACCTTTCATTATAACAAGATCTGGTGGACCATTGGGTCAACACTCCTCCTTCCCTCCCCCCTCGCCCTCCCTCTCTTACGACATCCCCTCAATCCCTTACTCCTTCACTTACGACAGCCCCTCTCTCCCTCCTTCACTTCTCACTCCCTACTTCCTTCACTCCCTACTTCACTCTACCCCTCCTCCATCATCTTCTCCCTCACTTACGACAACCCTCCACCCTACCCTTCCTCACTTACCCATACCCTCCTCCCTCGCTCCTTACCTACAACACCCTCCTCCCTCCCTCACCTACAACACCCTCCTCCCCCCTCACCTACAACACCTCCTCCCCCCCTCACCTACAACACCCTCCTCCCTCCCTCACCTACAACACCCTCCTCCCTCCTCACCAACAACACCCTCCTCCTCCCTACACCCTACTACCTCCTCCCTTACCCTCACCCCAACACCCTCCTCCCCCTCACCACAACACCCTCCTCCCTCCCTCACCCTACAACACCCTCCTCTCCCTCACCTACAACACCCTCGTCCCCCCCCTCACCCCTACCTCTCCTCCTTACCTACAACACCCTCCTCCCTCCCCACCTACAACACCCTCCCCCCTCAACCAACACCCTCCTCCCTCCCTCACCTACAACTTACCTCCTCCCTCCTCACCTACCAATACCCTCCTCCCCACTCCTACAACACCCTCCTCCTCCCTCACCTACAACACCTCTCCCTCCCTCACCTACTACACCCTCTCCCTCCCTCACTTCAACACCCTCCTCCTCCCTCACCTACAACACCCTCCCTCCCCTCACCAACAACACCCTCCTCCCTCCCTCACCTACTAACCCTCCTCCCTCCCCTCACCCACAACACCACCTCCCCCCTCACCTACAACACCCCTCCTCCCTCCCTCACCAACACCTCCTCCCTCCCCTCACCTCATACCCTCTCCCTCCCCTCACCTCCCAACACCCTCGTCCCTCCTCACCTCTTACCCCTCCTCCCTCCCTCACTCCCACCACCTGAACTCTCAAAGACAAAAATACCATGGGTTAAACTTTCCTTAACTCCAAAAAGATCTGGTAACGCATCTAACACCTTCACTTAAGCTAAGGCACGAAGAACCACCAGAGGATCATAGAGTAACTGATTGATTCTAACTGGAAATATGAGCATCCGAGTAATGTATTGTAACTGTGATTTAATGATAGATTCTTAAGAGTTCTGTGGGTTTTTTTTACTTGAGATATAATGAAATATTTAAAACACTAATTTTAAGATTACGACAGATAGATGAAGATGAAGTCAGAAAAGTTCTATCGGTTATAATCACTATTTGTTGATGGACAAGTGTAATTACTAACTTTCTTCCGCGTTTAAAGACCTTAATTGTTGAAACGCTTTGCAATAACATTATAAAGTCAACGAAGGTCTAATTGGTGTTAATTACGTTCACCTGTACATAATTAAAACACGTTCCTCTTATTATTTTACGGGGATTGATCGTAATAACCTTTGAGAATCCATCCGTGTTGTCTCAGTTTGTCCAGGCAGTCATACACGTTCACACATCACCGGCTTGCCGATCACCGTTCACACATTACCAAACACTGCAGTCATACGTTCACGTAAACACAGATGCGTTCATACCAGTCACAGTAAAAATTCATCCTACGACTTTCCGAGACTCCATATCTTAACTCGGGTTTGCTCGGCCTCACCAGAATAGGATTTTTTTTTTTTTAGTTCATTTTAAACAGGACGCCGTGAAGACTCCCGCCATAAAACTCTTCCCGGATAAAATAGTGATGTGTTGAAAATGCTCCCCCTTCTCCCACCCCCCAACATTATATAGATCTTCACCCGGGTACGTTTGTTCTCCTAATTATGCTGGAAGAGAAGCTGTCTGTCTGTGTGTGCGTCTGAGTTTTCCTCCTTAAGTGAAAAAAGATCAATTACGATCCATTTTTTCCACGCTGAAGAAATCATCCTGTGAAATGGAAATCAGCCATCAAGGGGCGGGTACCATTAGTTCTAAGGCGGGGGAGTCTACGTCCCAGAGCCTAGACCGATATTGAATTTGTTTGTCTAGTCAGAGTTAATAGAGATGAGT
>NW_024724419.1:50000-70000 GCF_018991925.1 Homarus americanus
TTTAATGTTTAATTAAGAATCAGTTTTTTTAGGATAAGTTCTGGATCACCTGAATATTATGTCCCCTAGTTTATTTCACCTGGGATTAAACACCCTAATGCTAACCTAACCTATCCTATCCTATCCTAACCTAACCTAACCTATCCTATCCTATCCTATCCTATCCTAACCTAACCTAACCTTACCTAATTTCTCTTAGGTAGCGTTAGGTAGTTAATCAGGAGAAATATGATGGGTGGTGGTGGAAAAGGGGAGGGAAGGGAAGGAGGAAGGAAGGAAGGAAGGGGAGGAAGGGAAGGGAGGAAGAGAATAACAATTGAACATCATTAGTACGTGTCCATCTTAAGTCCAACACACAATAACCCTGAACACTTCCCCAAAAAAAAAAAATAGTTGTTGATATAATACTATAAATGAACTTGTATTGTTGAATTAATAATACTATAAATGAACTTGTATTGTTAATTTAATGCCAGGAGGGGTTGAGGAGGTAATGTTCAATCGGCCTCAGGACTGACAGCAAAATGAAGCCATCAATCACGGTGAAACTATTTACTGAAAGAATGTAAAATACTTGTGATATGTTTCAGCTAATTCTGTGAGATTCCTGAATTGTTTTCTCTTTCATGTTTGTAGTGTAATCAAATTGTAACCTAACCTAACCTAACCAAATTGTAACCTAACCTAACCTAACCAAATTGTAACCAACCTAACCTAACCAAATTGTAACCAACCTAACCTAACCAAATTGTAACCAACCTAACCTAACCAAATTGTAACCTAACCTAACTACCAAATTGTAACCAACCTAACCTAACCAAATTGTAACCAACCTAACCTAACCAAATTGTAACCAACCTAACCTAACCAAATTACAACCTAACCTAACCAAATTGTAACCTAACCTAACATGAAAAAGAAACCCTCGATAAATGAAACTAAGAAAGCCAAAGGAAATAGTTCAGCTGGTTGGTAAAGAAACCCGTCTGAGCTTCGCCTCTTGAAAGGTTAAACAGATGGATGTGTGAGGTAAAGAAAGCGAACACCTGGGGAAAACGAACACCTGAGGAAAACGAACACCTGAGGAAAACGAACACCTGAGGAAAGCGAACACCTGAGGAAAACGAACACCTGAGGGAAAACGAACACCTGGGAGAAACGAACACCTGAGAAAACAAACACCTGAGGAAAACAAACACCTGGAGAAGAAAACGAACACACGAGGAAGCAGACACCTGAGAGAAGCGAACACAGGGAAACAAACACCTGAAGAAAACGAACACCTGAGGAAAGCGAACACCTGAGGAAAGCGAACACCTGGGGAAAACAGACACCTGAAGAAAACAGACACCTGAGGAAAACGAACACCTGAGGAAAACGAAACCAGGGGAAAGCAAACACCTGAGGAAAGCGAACACCTGAAGAAAGCGAACACCTGAGGAAAGCAGAACACCTGAGAAAGCGAACACCTGAAGAAAGCAAACACCTGAGAAAACGAACACCTGGGAAATCGAACACCTGACAAGTCTAAGTAAATTAATGTTTTGGATACGTTTGCGAAGCCAGAGAGAACGATGCTAGTACACACACACACACACACATACACACACACACACACACACACACACACACACACACACTACACACACACACAACACACACACACACTATACACACACACACACACACAAGTATAAGAAACGAGACGAGAATAATGTATGTACGTGTCTCTCGAGGTGGACAGTGAGGTCTCGTATGTGGTGTGAGAGATCGTGGGGGCGGGAGATATCTCGTGTTTGTGTGGTGGTATGTCTTGTTTGTTTATGTATGTCTCTCTGCGTGTTTGTTATTTGTTTGTCGCGTTTCCGTGGTGTTTTTTTCTGGATGTGTTTTTTTTTCGTTTGTTTTGTTTTTATTCTTGTTTTTCTCTCAGGTTGTTTCTGTATTTTTCCATCTTTTTGTATTATTGTTTTATTTCTCTCTCTCTCTCTCTCTCTCTTGCTATATATATATCCCCCTGTCTGTGTCTGTCAGTGTGTGTGTGTTAACAGCCTTCATAACCCTCTACAAGTCTACAGAGTTGTGCTCCAGACTGACCTTCTCCTTGTGTAACACTCTGGCACACAGGGGGATCGGTAGAAGGGTACCGTTCTTGCCTCTGCAAGAGAGATGTCACGGGTTCGATTCCCGGGCCGGTGAAGCTGTTTGGACTTACTCTAGCCCCCATTAGTCCCTGTTCACCTAGCAGTAAAGTAGGTACCTGGTGTAAGTCGAAAGATGCGAATTCGTATTTAGGGAAAGTTGTTGGCGCTTCCAATAACTTGATGACATAAACCACTGACTTCCAGGCTTCTACGCCCTTAACTCATGAGACATAAAGGCAAGCATGAACTTAGCATGCTTCCCTGTTGGGCGCTGTAAACGCTTCTGCGCTTCACCTACACAAGGATGTAGGAGTGCCCAAAAAAAGAAAAAGAAAAAACTCTGGCACACACACACACACACACACACTACTTCTGCTACTACTACATCTTTTATGGCCTCCAGCCTCCCCTTATAGCCACACCTTTTCAACCATTTTATTACCTTAATATCCTATAATACACAAGTAACTACCCTTGTTGAGTTAGTTAAGTCACTGTTGCCTTATCGTCTATGTCAGCGATTGTTGTTGGCTTAGGGGCTGATGCTCTCGTTCCCCTGAGGCAGAGTAATGCAGACCTGAGCAGAGAGAAAGACAGTCGGCATCTCATCCAGGCTGTAACATAACTTCTGGGCTTGCTGCCCGGATAGCACCTCCGCGAGTCTGGGTGTAGAAGCATCTTGCACTTGGGCCCATCCCACCAGAGGTTGTGAACACCAGAGTGAAGCTGCCTTGATCAACGTTCTGAATTCTCCCCTGTATGCCCTTCTCTTGTCGTTCTCGTTCCTCCTGTGTGCAGCATCGAGAGCTAAGTTAAGGTGACACGGGATAAAAACCCTGATGTCGAAGAAGGCTCGCTGTCCCCGCGTCCAGAATCCTCGAGCACTGACGTCAACACGGGCTTCGTTGGATGTGTTTGAAGTCCTATGTTGGAAATTCTCACCGTCCAAAGGAAGGAGGGTCGGTTCTACCATGACATCACGGCAGATTTCCTTCAACATATTTGCTGTGAGATCCCTTACTTCGTCATGAATCATGCATATGAAGCCCCCTTTCTTGCACACCATGGCGTGATCAACGTCATAGGAAGAGCCATACACGTATTGGGAGGGCAAACCTTCTACTGACCGACCTTACCTTAGAGCAATGGCATCTGCAAATTCTTGTTTATTGAGACTAAAACCATTTACCCTTATCGGTAACGTAGTAAACCAGTTCGAGGCGCCCACCTCCTGCGCTACAGCTACTTTTTTTTTCAAATTCTCTGGTACTTGCAGCAACAATTGCTTTAACTTATCACTTGGCCGTGCTGTCGTTCTGTCGTAATGGACCTTCTGTTTACTTTACTAGTATCCACCTCCCCTGTTGTGTTCTGCTATTATGTGGTCAGTGAGGGCTGCCGTGAGCTTAACTGAGTTTTGACGTCTGCAGCAGTCCTGTCTGTATTGGTCACCCCATTCCTCCTAGTCTCGGTGGTACTGCAAGGAGCTATCAACATCTTTTTCCACCACCACCACCACGTCTTCCTCCACAACCACCACCACCACTCACTTCTTCCTCCACAACCACCACCACCTCCTCCTCTCCACAACCACCACCACCACCACTTCTTCCCTCCACAACACACCACCACCCCCTCCTTCCCTCCACAGCCACCAGCACCACTTTCTCCCCCTCCCCCCTCCTTCTTCCTCTCTCTCCTCTTCCATCTTCTCCTCCTCCAACACCACAGTAACTCACACACACACACACACACACACACACACACACACACACACACACACACACACACACACACATTCTCAGACATAAATCACGATATTTTTCTCCTCTTAAAACCAAGGATAAGAGACCATATCAGGTTAGGTTAGGTTAGGTTATGTTAGGTTAGGTTATGTTAGGTTAGGTTAGGTTAGGTTAGGTTAGGTTAGGTTAATCTCTAGGTGAAGTAAGCTGGGGTGGTGATTCTTCAGCTGATCCCCTTTAGGCTTACGGGAACCAGGGAATACGACATAGTTTCTCTAAAGATCATGTCATCATCATTATCAACATGACTCTTATTTAGGCCACGACACATCCACGGGGGACAAGATGGCCTCCAAACTGAACTGAGACTCAAAGTGGTCTCCAAACTGAACTGAGACTCAAGTGGCCTCCAAACTGAACTAAAACTCAAAATTACTCCAAACTGAACTAAGACTCAAAATTACCTCCAAAATGCTGACTCAAAATAGCCTCCAAGCTGGACTAACTCAAAGTGGCCTCCAAACTGTACTGAGACTCAAGTGGCCTCCAAACTGAACTAAAACTCAAAATTACTCCACACTGAACTAAGACTCAAAATTACTCCAAACTGAACTAAGACTCTAGCCTTAACTACGCCCTTACTCTTTATCCATCAATTAGGGGAAATAATCCTAGGGAAGAGTCCTTGAGGGCGCGGGTCGTGAGGTAGAGGCCGGGATGAGTTAGAGACATGTTCCTGCAACACCCTGGAGGTAATGAGGAGGAGCTGTGGTGAGAGGTGAGGGGTGGGGGGTGAGAGGTGGGGGTGGGGTGAGGGTGAGACGAGGGGTGAGAGGTGGGGGTGAGGGGTGGGGGTGAGAGGTGAGAGGTGGGGGTGAGGGGGTGGGGTGAGAGGTGGGGGGTGAGAGGTGGGGGGTGAGGGGTGGGGGTAAGGGGGGTGAGAGGTGGGTGAGACGTGGGGGGTGAGACGTGGGGGTGAGAGGTGGGGGTGAGAGGTGGGGGGTGAGAGGTAGGGGTGAGGGGTGGGGGTGAGAGGTGGGGGTGGGGGGTGAGAGGTGGGGGGGTGAGAGGGGGGGTGGAGGGGTGGGGGTGAGACGGGGGGTGAGGAGGGGGTGGAGAGGGTGAGACGTGGGGTGAGAGGTGGGGGTGAGGGGGGTGAGGGGTTGAGGTGAGACGTGGGGGTGAGAGGTGGGGGTTAGGGGGGTGGGGTGGGGTGAGGAGTTGTGGTGAGAGGTGAGGGGTGAGACGTGGGGTGAGACGTGGGGGGTGAGAGGTGGGGGTGAGGGGGTGGGGTGGGGGTGAGGGAGTTGTGGTGAGAGGTGAGGGGTGGGGTGAGACGTGGGGGATGAGAGGTGGGGGGTGGGGGTGAGGGGTGGGGTGAGGGGTGGGGTGAGGGAAGGGGAGGAATGAAAGGTGAGGAAAGGTGAGGGAAAAGATAAAATGGAAAGATGAGAGGTGCGAGGTGAGGGGTGAGAGAAGAAGGGGAGAAGATAATCTGTGAGGGAGGGGAGGGGATGGAGGAGGAGGAGGGGGGGAGGAGGAGGAGGTGGAGGAGGGGGGAGGAGGAGGAGGAGGAGGAGAGGTGAGAGAGATGCAGAGGCCATAAATATGCACAAACACGTCCCTCCCTCCTCCTCCACCCTCCCCCTCCCCCCCCACTCCACTTCCTTCACCACCACACCCATGTCTTGTAATACCACGCCCACAATTCACACACACACACACACACACACACACATTCTATATTAAATGAGACTTGATGTGGGTCATTTAAAAGTTCCTTATAAAATACGACCCGTTAAAAGATATTGGAAACTACCCACGATAGGAATCCATTTTCTACCTATATGTGTGTGTGTGTGAGTGTGAGTGTGTGTGTGTGTGTGTGTGAGTGTGAGTGTGTGTGTGTGTGTGTGTGTGTGTGTGTGTGTGTGTATATAGAGTGCTTCTGAGTGTACAGGAGGAGCCGCATGCACGTGTATGTATGTATGTATGTATGTATGTATGTATGTATGTATGTATGTATGTATGTATGTATGTATGTATGTATGTATGTATATGTATGTATGACAGATAAGGTAGACACAATAGATGAAGGAGGAGGTAACTGGAAGAGCCTCACATGAGATTCTCCTTCGTCTTGTAATTGTTGTGGGTGTGGATGGGTGGGTGGTGAGGGTGGGTGGGTGGTGAGGGGTTGGGGAGGAGGGAGTAGGGTGTGACAAGGTGGGCGTTTTGGGGCATTGTGGGTGGGCTTTGTGGGTGGGTGTAGACAAGGGTGGGGGTTGGGCGGGCATTGTGGGTGGGCTTTGTGGGTGGGTGTAGACAAGTGGGTGAGCGTTGTGGGTGGGTGTAGACAAGGGTGGGCGTTGTGGGTGGGTGTAAACAAACAGCAAGTGGCTCAGTTTCTGGTCTGGTTCTCAATTTATTTTCACTAGAGACTCGGGCGTATCAAGAACAGATTTAGGCGTGTGTACAAAATAAACGACCTTGGCACACACACACACACACACACACACACACACACACACACACACACACACACAACACACACACATAAATATACACACACACACACACACACACACACAGAGGGACGATTTAGTCATAGTTCGTTTGTGTGTGTGTGTGTGTGTGTGTGTGTGTGTGTGTGTGTGTGTAGTGAACGAGAGGGGGTAACTGTGATGACCAACCAAGGATCTTTAGGTTAGTTTTGGTTAGATTAGGTTAGGTTAGATTAGGTTAGGTTAGATTAGGTTAGATTAGATTAGGTTAAGTTAAGTTAAGTTAGGTTAGATTAGATTAACTTGATTCTCGTTGGTTCGTGACTGCAGTATCAAGTGACTCAATTTTACTCGACTCCAGCAACAAAAAAATATACTACATTAAGAGGTGGACCCGAGTCGACAGCCAACACAACAACTCCTCCCACACAGCTGACACTAAGTACCGTTCCAAAAATGCGGCCTAAAAATCCACACCTAAACACAGAGTCTTCACAACACACACACACACACACGCCTGCATCTGGTACCACGAACACTCCTCTCCAGCCAATCACACGCCACAAAACATCCTCAACAGCCTATCACACGCCACGAAACATCCTCAACAGCCAATCGCACGCCACGAAACATCCTCAACAGCCAATCACACGCCACAAAACATCCTCAACAGCCTATCACACGCCACGAAACATCCTCAACAGCCAATCGCACGCTATAAAAATCCTCCTCAACAGCCAATCAGCGTTAGTGTGAAAGTGAATGATGTTTGGAAATGGAAACAGAGACGACATTTTATTTCGTTAATATAGGGAATGAAAAAATAGGGATATGGTGGTAACTCCATTAACGTGGGTGGTAATGGCGTCTGGGACAAGCTATACTAGTAGTTGTACCCGGTGCTGAGGCCTCGTTAATGGTGCGGGTGGTAATGGTGGTGATGGTGGTAATGATGGTGGTAATGGTGATGGTGGTAATGATGGTGGTAATGGTAGTAGTGGTGGTGGTGTTGATGACAATGATGGAGGAGGAGATGGAGGAAGGGAAGAAGAGGAAGGAAGGAAGGGAAGAAGATGGAGGAAGGGAAGAAGAGGAAGGAAGGAAGGGAAGAAGATGGAGGAAGGAAGGAGAGAAAATGAAGGAGACAGACAGATCAAATAATAACCATTCCTCCAAATTCTCGACCAATCACTGTGTTATCTCGTCTTGTCTGAAGGTTGGCGACCACGGCCCACTATCAATTCTCTCCCTCTAAGTCTTAAGTGTGTGTGTGTGTGTGTGTGTGTGTGTGTGTGTACGTTTCCGAGATCTAATTATGTTATATCCACGTGTCTAGTTTGCTTTGAGTCCATCGTATTTGAGTCCATCATAAGTCTGGTTTGAGTCTATCGTAAGTGAGTCCATTGTTGTTTGTTTAGTTATCGTGTTGACAACTGGACGGGCACAGAGGAAGACTGAGGACAATAAGGGCGTCTCGCTGCTAATGTCATAACCTGCCAACACTGAGACAACAACTAGTGTGTGTGTGTGTGTGTGTGTGTGTGTGTGTGTGTGTGTGTGTGTGTGTGTGTGTGTGTGTGTGTGTGTGTGTGTGTGTGTGTGTGTGTGTGTGTGTGTGTGTGTGTGTGTGTGTGTGTGTGTGTGTGTGTGTGTGTGCTATCATCTCCTGCCACGCTCTCCACGTGTGAGGAACTTGGTCAACGTCAGGAAGTTGGGTGACAGGGAGTGTGTGTGTGTGTGTGTGTGTGTGTGTGTGTGTGTGTGTGTGTGTGTGTGTGTGTGTGTGTGTGTGTGTGTGTGTGTGTGTGTGTGTGTGTGCTATCATCTCCTGCCACGCCTCTCTCCACGTGTGAGGAACTTGGTCAACGTCAGGAAGTTGGGTGACAGGGAGTGTGTGTGTGTGTGTGTGTGACACCCCAAACAACCAAAACACCATCTGCCGCAGCTGTTATAGTGGTAGTGGTGATGGTGGTGGCATCTGTTACTGATGATGATGATGGTGATGATGGTGATTGTGGGTGATGGTGGTGGTGGTGGTGGTAGTTATTGTAGTAGTGGTGGTGGTGGTGATGGCTTAGTAACACACACACACACACACACACACACACACACACACACACACACACTGAAATCTGCCTAAAATTTTCTGTAACCAATAATTCCACTTTGTACTTCACTGTAGGACCACGTGGAGATTAGCCCCAGCTTACCTCCATCCCCTCCTCTCCTCCTCACTTCTCTCTCCTCCACTCTTTCCCTCATCCTCACCCCCACCTTCCTCCTCCCACTCTCCCTCTCATCCTCACCCCCACTCTCTCTCCCTTCATCCCCACCCCCCCACTCTCTCTCTCTCCTCCTCACCCCACCTCTCTCCCTCTTCCTCACCCCCACTCTCTCTCTCTCCTCATCCTCACCCCCACTCTCCTCTCCCTTTCATCCCACACTCTCTCCCCTTTCATCCTCACCCCCACTCTCTCCTCTCATCCTCACCCCCTCCCTTCCCCTCCACCCCACCCCTCCATCCCCCACCCCACCACCATCCCCCCACCACCACACCTCCATGACCCCAAAATAGTTTATATCTCCCGATAACACAGAACTCAGTAAAACTACACCCGGACAGTGATTACTTTAGCCTTATGAACAGTGAAAAATCCCACAGCTAATTAGGGGTAATCCCAGGCTGTGATAATTAGCAAACGAGGTGAAAGGCGATTTATGCCCTGAAAATATCAAGAGTTTGAAACTGCCGTGGTGACCTGGAGATTATGTAGGTGTGTGTGTGTGTGTGTGTGTGTGTGTGTGTGTGTGTGTTTGTGTGTGTGTGTGTGTGTGTGTGTGTGTGTGTGTGAGTAAACGTTTGAGGAGGTTGTGAGAATGTTTGTCAGGGCTGAATGAACGTTTGTAGTAGTAGTAATGTTGTAATGGTGTTGTGTTGTAGTGAAGTATTGGTATTGTGGTAAATAAATAGTGTTGAAATAATATAGTGTTGTGATGACGTGATGGTGTTGTGGTGTAGTAGTGGTGTTGTTATGGTGTTGTAGCCACAGTCAGCTGGTAGACATAACATCACACCCTGGTTTTGTTTATTATTGTTTATAGGAGCAATAATAGTGTCCACAAGTCTCAATGGATCTTACCTTAACTTTGTCCTTAACTGAGGATGAGAGAACGTGTCTGTTGCCTCATTTAACCCTTTGAGTACCTAACCTAACCTAACCTAATCTAACCTAACCTTACGTAACACTTTGAGGACGATGATTTAACCCTTTGAACCCTTTGGGGACATGTTTAACCTTGAGGACACCATGAGGACGATGATTTAACCTTTTAGACGATGGTTTAACCCTTTGAGGATGATAGCTTAACCCTTTGAGGACGTTGATTTAACCTTTGAAGACGATGGCTTAACCCTTGAGGACGATGATTTAACTTTGAGGACGATGGCTTAACCCTTTGAGGACTATGGTTAAACTTGAGGACGATGATTTAACCCTTTGAGGACGATGATTTAACCTTTTGAGGACGATGGCTTAACCCTTTGAGGACTATGATTTAACCCTTTGAGGAGATTGACAAACCCTTGAGGACTATGATTTAACCCTTGAGGACATGATAACCAACACCGAGGACTATGATTCAACCTTTCAGGACTCAAAGGGTTAAGTCAAGGGACAATAATGGATTCTCAAAAATACTAACATTGAATTTATCTTAAGAATCATTGAGAATCTATCTATTGTATTGTAACTGAGACAGATAGATGCGTTCTCAACATCTCCATCAGGGGTTGAGGGGAGGGTTGGGGGGGGAGGAGGGTTGGTGGTGGGGGATTAGAGGGTGGTGGTGGAGAGGGATGATGGTAATCTAGCGTACATATCTTTGAGCATCTGGATCTCAATCAATAATCACAGCTCAACAGGTGAGCCCCGGGGCGCTAGGATTGAGTACCCTTACGTCACTCAACACGGTGATTGTGTTGACAGAACCCCTTATACGATGGTTTCCTCGCCACTTGTGTTTGCAAACCTGAGTACCTTCGCTTTCACTATATACGTACGATAACCTTCAAAGAGTACGACAACTTGTTCTCTTCCGTACGACAGCTTATTTACCTGAGTCCAAATTGTTTACCTGAGTACGAGAATTTGTCATTTTGGGTATAATAATATTTACACTTGAATATAACTGCTTGAAATTTCCTGTACTTTGATTACATACATACATACAATACAATATACATACATAATAATATACACACATACATACATACATACAAACATACACCCCCAGCAACGATACCAATACTAATAATTAATGTATAGATCTACTTACAAATTTCCTCCACTTAAATGTTTACTAACTTGTTAAGTGATTAATAGGAATATAAAGTGAACATTTTTGTGATAAGACTCATCTGTATTTAAGCCTTTCTCTTTCTTCTTCTTCTTCTTCTTCTTTCTTCTTATAATAATAATTATTATTATTATTATTATTATTATTATTATTATTATTATTATTATTATTGGGAGAGAGGAATTTAGGTGTGTGTGTGTGTGTGGTGGGTGAGTGTGTGTGTAGGTGGTGTGGGGTGGGGTGGGGTGTGTGTGTGTGGGGTGGTGTGTGTTGTGGGGTGGGTGTGTGGGTGCGGTGAGTGTGTGTAGGGTGGTGTGTGTGGGGGGTGGTGTGTGTGGTGTGTGTGGTGGTGTGTGTGTGTGTGGTGGAAGAAGGGAATCAAATGTTACTACAGTGATGGCTAGATATTATCAGCTCAAATGTCTGTCTTTTTCTCTATTATACACTGGGATTTTAAAACAGACTTACGATACTTTCTAAGCATAGGATAAGTTTACGATAAGATAAAATAACGTCTTGGAGGTAAGTTCACGACCTAACCTACTCCCTAACCTATCCTATCCTAACCCTCCTTACCCTACTTCTTCATCTATCTATCCTATCTATCACAACCTCAACTAACCCAACCCAACCTAACACAACCTGTCTGGCACCATATATCCTGTCCCAAGTGGAAAATTTCGTCTTGTCCCCACCACCAATTCTTCACTGATCGTATTTTTACCGACAAAAAAATTTCGAAGCAATTATGGCACCGAGGAGAAAAGACGACCCAAGACCAGAGAAAAAAAGAGAAAAAAAAGAGAAAAAAGAAGAAAAAAGAGAGAGAGAGAGAGATTAATTTCTCATTATCTTTGGGGGAAATTGGTGTGTCGTCAACAGCTGGTGGCAGGGAAATTTTGGGTGTCGGGGGAAAGTGGGTGACAATGACAGTGGTTCTTGTTGTGACACACACACACACACAGACACACACACTTATTCCCCCTTGGACGCCCTGCATGTGTGGGCGCATGTGGATAATTCGTGAAAGTGGGTGTAAGTGTCAGTATTCTTTTGTGGGCGTGTGTGGGGGGGGGGTGGCTGTGACAGTGGGTAGTGTTTCGTGGGCGGGTACGGTGTGTGGGCGTCTTGTGTGGCTCACGTCATAGTAAGTGGTTTGTGTGTGAGCGTGTGCGTGGGCGTGTGCGTGAGCGTGTGTGTGCGTGTGTACAGTGGGCGTATTTGGGTGTTAATGGACTTGTGTTGATTTTTCCAGTCGTGTGTGAACGTGTCTATACGTGTGTGTGTGTGTGTGTGTGTGCGTAGATGCCAACACTACCACTCACTAAACATGGCGAGATATATATATATAGCTACCAATCATGTCAGCTCATTACACTGACTTGTCCTGACTAATTAGCTAATCCAGCGACGGCCTAACCTATATACTGATCTACTAATCCCATGAAAAGCAAGTTAATTCCACCAGCACGTTAACCCACCAGCACGTTAACCCACCATCATGTTAAGCCGCCATCACGTTAACCCACCATCACGTTAACCCACCAGCACGTTAACCCACCATCACGTTAAGCCACCATCACTTTAACCCACCATCACATTAATCCACCATCACATTAACCCATCATCACATTAACCCACCATCACATTAACCCACCATCACATTAACCCACCATCATATTAACCCACCACCACGTTAACCCACCCTCACATTAAACCACCCTCACATTAACCCACCATATTAACCCACCCTCACATTAACCCACCATGTTAGCCCAATACTAAGTCAACAGTAACACCTGATGCAATTAATATTTTTCCACCTGGTTTAGAAAGATGCCTTTGATAGTTCCTCCCCGAGTCAATACTCTTAGTAAATATGGGCACGTATTAAGGCCCTGGGATTATACACATGAGTTATAGCTATATGATGTACTGGGATTATATAGATGAATTATATATACAGAGGCACTGGGATTACATATAAATGATATAAAGACTAAATGCCGTATAAAGGTATAGGAGTCACAGGACCAATCACCTCAAGCGATGCCCTCATACGCGTGGGTTTTGCTCTGTGTGTGTACGTGTGGGTGGGCGAACCATTAGTTATTAGTGAAGGAGAAGAGAGGGTTAATGAGCGGGAGAATAACACACAAGAATAATATTAGTGGTCATGCGGATATAATAAACATGGGAACAAGGGAGGAGGAGGAGAGCCGAGTGGGGGGGGGTCTGTCTGTCTGTCTGTCTGTCTGTCTGTCCTAACGAAGCTCTGAGAATTCATAAGTCTTGCCTCCCCTCCCTCTCCCGTTCTCTGTAAGTTTGATTTGTAAGTAAGTAAGTAAGTAAATAAGTAAGTAATTAGTTCCCATGAGATTATTTTGGTGTTGGTGATGGTCTCTCTCTCTCTCTCTCTCCATCTGTCCCTTCATCCCTCCCTCCTTCCTTCCCTCCCTTACTCTCTCTGTCCTCCTGTATTTTATCCTTCCTTGCTTCCTTACCTCCATCTCTTTGTCCCTCCTTCCATTCCTCCCTCCAACAATCTGTCCCATCATTCCTCCCTCCCTCCTCCCTCCTATTTTTTAGTTTACCATATTTATTGGTAAAGCTTGGTGTACAGTTTGTCTATTCAGTCAGGTCTTGACACTGAGGGTGGTATTACTTCTCACTGCCACACAGGACAGAGGTTCATACACACAGAAATACATCATATTCATTAGCAGTATAGATAGGTCAGAGTCATGTGGGTGATGTCACTGTTCACTGCCATGCAAGACAGTGGTTCATATACATTGGACGTCATATTCTAATTGAAGACAATCAGTGTGGGCTAGCAAATTTGGGATAAACAGCAAGAATGTCCTCAAGCACCCCCGATTCAATGTAGTAATTACATAGTTGATGATACAATAAGCCAGGTGGCCTGAAGTCTTTGACAGTGTCACATTCAATAATATAGTGTTCAAGTGTATTTTTTAAAGGTTTATCACAAAGTTTACATGCTGAGTGTTCCGGTAGGGGTACAGCGTTACTAACTTGCCAGATGTGTCTGTATCCTAGCCTAATGCTGCCCACGACTACATCATATTGTCTGGTTCTAGAAGTCTTTGTCCCTCCTATATATACTGTTAATGAATATGATGCATTTCTTTGTGTATGAACCTCTGTCCTGTGTGGCAGTGAGAAGTGATACCACCCTCAGTGTCAAGACCTGACTGATTTACTCAGAATAGGCAAACTGTACACCAACCTTTACCAATAAATATGTTAAACTAAAAAAATAAAAAATTATCCCTCCCTTCCTTGCTCCCATCCATCTGTCCCATCATCCCTCCTTCCCTCTTCCCCCCTTACATCTCTTTGTTCCTATTCCTCCCATCAATCTGTCCTATCACCCCCCTCCCCTCTCTCTCCTCCCTTCCTACATTTTTTAATCACCCTACCTCTCACCCTCCATCTGTCCCTTCATCCCTATCTCTCCCTGCCTACCTCCCTCCTTCCCTCCCTGCCTCCCTCCCTCCCTGGATGTGAGTAAGGGTGTGTGAGTGTACAGCTTATTACCCGTCCGCTGATGGATGGTCACGCTAGGGTCGGCCCTCCTCACACCACCACCTTTCTTCTCCCGTTACTAATATCACGCTGACTCAAGACTGCCACCCCTTACACCCGCCGCCTAATGTTGAGCAATCTACCACGATCATAACCATTTACTCTTTCAACCTAAACTAACTTAATTTAACCTAACCAAACCAAACCTGTTATCGTACTCAAGGGTTGTCATCGTACTCAAGGGGTTAAATCATTGTACTCAAGGGGTTGTCATCGTACTCAAGGGGTTAAATAATCGTACTCAAGGGGTTGTCATCGTACTCAAGGGGTTAAATCAACGCACTCAAGGGGTTAATGCCAGAAACCACACACGACACTGAATTCCTCTCAGTATAAACGCTGACGCATATACTTATAAAGAATCAGTTGTGACATGGGCGAGTGTCGGGCGATAAATATAGGGCTGACTCTTACAAGGACGGGGGTATTGTTATAATCATCTCACCCACAAAGTCTATTTCTAACTATAGTCTTAAACGATGACACACACACACACACACACACACACACACACACACACACACACACACACACACAACTGTAGAGAATTAGTTGAGACATAGGGTGGTGACGGGCGATAAATATGGGACTGACCCTAGCGTCGTCAGGTATGTCGTACTGAACACGGCCACAAAGAGCTTCTCGAATAATAATCGTTTTAAGCTAGCGTGGAAGGAGACACATATACTTATAATATAAAAAAAAGTAAAAAAAATAAAAAAAATGGATATTGAAGTGATAACCGTGGTAACATTCTGATATGTTCTTATTACCACCATGCTGTTGTACTATTCCACATGATACTAACTGTTACATAATACTTCCTTGAGATAAATGTATAGTATATATCAGGTGGCTTCAAGATGGCTCAGGCTCTCAACTGGCTCAGCCATGTTAATATTGTGATCTTTAATTGACTCTGTATCTGTGTTCTACTGGCTAAATAAACTGTTTCGATATCAATACATACATACATACACAGGCTGTCGGTCCGTATCGGCCTCTCGAGTCACCTCAGACCTTACCAACGAAGGTTCCCCCTAAGAACACATGAACGGCCACGCTACCAACTTTCCTCACTTTACAATCCTACTACTGTAAATTATTACTGTACCTTTACAGGTAGTAGACAGCTATCAAACAGGGAGGTACTACCGCCTGGGAAGATATTGGAAGCATAATGTGTTGTCTAATGGACGACCCTGCCGCCGATTACATACATACATACATATGTAACAAGTGAAAACTAATATAGAAGATTTAGGAAGAATTTACAGCTGTAGGATTGTAAAGTGAAGAAAGTTTGGTAACGAAGCCGGTTAGTTATTTTGACTTAGTTTTATATTCGTTGGGAAAATCTTCTAAACGCCAATTCTAAGTACAGCTATTTATTATTCAACTCAATGGCATGGACACATTTATAGATCATTACATTGACGTTATCAGACAATGACTCTCGGACACAAACATGAAATGGATACATTTCCCACTGTAAGTAACTCACCCTAGGGATCGCTCTGACAATGACTCACGTGTGACCTGAGGGAGGCCCAGCGACTAGGGAATGTCTGCAGGTGCTGCTGGACTCTGTCTCCTGTGGGAGGCTCTGTTAGCTGGGGACTCGGTGCTTGGAGTGGGGAGGGAAGTCTCCCTACCGACCTCGACTAGTGACGAGCGTGACTACTGTCTTCTTCTGAGTTCTGTCTCTCCCTGTCTGTCTCCGTCTGTTTCTATCTCTGGGAAGGAGCTGTCGGCCCCTTCCCTGTTCTAATAATAATGCCCGTGGGGAAGGAGCTGAAGGGGCCCCTTATATTGGCGGTGACAAGTCGGCAGATGACCTCTCTTAATTAACACTAACTAGGTAGGTCTGGACTGCTGTGTTTGCCCAGGTGCTGGAGGGGAGCTTCTTGAGTAACACGGTCATTATCCCGTGGCGGTGAGAACTCTGGGTCAGGTCTTAATCTCACCTTAATTACTATAGGGTGTGTCAACTTACGTGGGTGTACACCTGCTCTTCTACTTACTGTTATATATGTTGTACTTCTCTGGGCTGTAAGCTATGGTCTGATAAACATACATACATACATACATACATACATACATACATACATACATACATACATACATACATACATACATACATACATACATACATACCTTGACCAACAGGTAGCAGACCATTTTCTTATGTAAGTGAAATTGTATGGCTTTTTGTCGACGTGTGTTGATGAGAGAGGGGCCGTGTCCGTAGTGAACCTGTAGATGTATTAATTAAGAGGTGTGGTGACTTGTGAAGATTAAAAACAAATCGCTTATCATATTTTCACCCTAACGTTATATCAGGTGGAGGAAGGTTAGGTTAGGTTAGGTTAGGTTAGGTTAGGTTAGGTTAGGTTAGGTTAGGTTAGGTTATTATAATACACAAGCTAACATATTTACTAGTCTGTCAATCTACCAGTGAGCGGGGCACAAAAGTAACATTGTACCACTCTATATGATAATGTTGAGCGGTGAGTGTGTGATGACGTTATGTGAATTATATAGTGAGTAAAGAATGTGTATTGATGTGTGATGAAGGGATTTAAATACAATGTGAATTATATAGTGAGTAAAGAATGTGTATTGATGTATGATGAAGGGATTTAAATACAATGTGATTTATATAGTGAGTAAAGAATGTGTATTGATGTATGATGAAGGGATTTAAATACAATGTGAATTATATAGTGAGTAAAGAATGTGTATTGATGTATGATGAAGGGATTTAAATACAATGTGATTTATATAGTGAGTAAAGAACGTCATAAAAAACCTAACCTAACCTAATCAGACATGCCTGTATTTTGATAACTTGCTGTAGCCTCTGTACTAGTCTATGGCGAGCGACGTGTGTGTGTGTGTGTGTGTGTGTGTGTGTGTGTGTGTGTGTGTGTGTGTGTGTGGTGATCCATCATGTTATAGAGGCTGGCAGGCGGGTGTGACACAGGGCATTGTGGGCTGTGATGGAACGCTCACCACCTGCCCGTCAACCCATTATGCTGAGGACGGGTCAAACTAGCCTACTCCAAATGGCCTGCTAAGTGACTCCAAATGGCCTGCCAGCTGACTCAAAATGGCCTGCTATCTTACTCCAAATGGCCTGCTAGCTGACTCCAAATGGCCTGCTATCTCAAAATGGAGAGGCAAGGTAGGGAGAGGAGGAGAGGGAGAGGAAAGGGAGAAAGTAGAGGTGAAGGGAGGAAGTGGAGGGGGAGAAAGATGAAGTAGGAGGAGAGGAGGGAGAGTAGGGGAGGAAATAGAGTAGAAGAGGAGGAGGGGTGGGAAATGAGGAAACGAGAGGAGGATATAGAGTGAGAGGAGAGGGAGGGGAGAGGGAGAAGAAAGGGAGGGAAGACCTACACAGTTGGCCCCTTAATCTCCCTTCCTCTCTCTCATTGTCCCTTCCTCTCTTATGCTATACCACTCTTCCTTTCTCTCCCTCATTCTCCCTTATACTCCCTTCCTCCCTTATTCTCCCTTCCTCCCTTACTCTCCTTTGCTCCCTTACTCTCTTTCTCATTCTCCCTTCCTATCTTACTGTTTAATCTCTCTCTCTCTCTCTCTCTCTCTCTCTCTCTCTCTCTCTCTCTCTCTCTCTCTCTCTCTATCTATCTATCTATCTGTCTGTCTGTCTGTCTATCTATCTATCTATCTATCTATCTATCTATCTATCTATCTATCTTCCCCTCTCGTTATTTATTTTTGACAAACTCAGTTGATTGGGTGAGGTTGTTTTTTCTGTTGATGTGTGTGTGTGTGTGTGTGTGTGTGTGTGTGTGTGTGTGTGTGTGTGTGTGTGTGTGTGTGTGTGTGTGTGTGTGTGTAGAGTGAAAACAACAGACTACTCAAAACAACAACAACAACAACTAAAGAAATGAATATATATATATTTTCACCGAGAATAAAACAAACAAACTCTCTGTAACAAAAATCTAACCCACTGAAAAAACAAAAACACAAAACAAAACACAAAACTAAAACCAAAAAATAAAACAAAAGTAAACCAAACTACAAGTACAAATATTTCCTTAAAACTGAAGGACACTTAAACCCACAGGTGTTCAACGATTAATTTAGCGGACAAGTGACACCTCATAGGGTCATTATACCTGTACAGTGCATTAAATTACCTTATATTATTCTGGGTGACGTCAGACATAGGATTTATTTAAAGTACAGTGAAACCTCCATATAACGGATTTGTACCTCCATATAACGGATTTGTACTTCTATATAACGGATTTGTACCTCCATATAATAGATTTGTACCTCCATATAACGGATTTGTACATTTATATAACGGATTTGTACCTCCAGTTAACGTATTTGTACCTCTATATAACGGATTTGTACCTCTATATAACGGATTTGTAACTCTATATAACGGATTTGTACCTCTATATAACGGATTTATACCTCTATATAACGGAATTGTACCTCTATATAACGGATTTGTACCTCTATATAACGGATTTGTACCTCTATATAACGGAATTGTACCTCCATATAACGGATTTGTACCTCTATATAACGGATTTGTACCTCCATATAACTGATTTGTACCTCTATATAATAGATTTGTACCTCCATATAACGGATTTGTACCTCTATATAACGGATTTGTACCTCTATATAACGGAATTGTACCTCCATATAACGGATTTGTACCTCTATATAACGGATTTGTACCTCCATATAACGGATTTGTCTCTATAAAACTCCGGTTAGGTTAGGTTAGGTGTTAAACAGTCAAGACTCTAGGGTCACTTGTGGACGCTTTTAGCCGGTGGAAAGCGTGTAATGTGGCCCCCGGGGATGGTGGCTGGGGTGTGGGTTATTAAGTTCATTTCACACTCCCACACTGTGTCATATAACCTGGGAATTCTTTTAGTTGTGAGTGGGTTGAATATTATGCTCTTGTTGGGAATAATACAGAGATTAGGTGCGATAACCTAACTTAAACCTAACTTAACCTAACCTAACTTAATCTAGCCTAATCTAACTTAACCTAAACCTAACCTAACTTAACTTAATCTAGCCAAATGTAACTTAACCTAAACTAATCTAACTTAACGTAACCTAACCTACCCTGAACTAACCTAACCTATTCTAAACGCAACGTAACGTGACCTTGGCCTGTCCAATGTTGTACTTAAGAACATATACAAGTCAAATCCATGAACTCTGATCTGGAAGAATTGAGAAATGCAGAGAGGCCTAACAGTTGTGGCAATAGTAAATATGACAAATTTTGTGACAAGAGGTACCGGTATGGCCAGCATAAGGACAGAACAGACACTGTGATGTAGTCGTGGGCAGCATTAGGCTAGGATACAGACACATCTGGCAAGTTAGTAACGCTGTGCCCATACCGGAACACTCAGCATGTAAACTTTGTGATAAACCTTTAAAACATACACTTGAACACTATATTATTGAATGTGACACTATCAAGGACTTCAGGCCACCTGGCTTATTGTATCATCAACTATGTAATTACTATATTGACTCAGGAGTGCTTGAGGACATTGTTGCTGTTTATCCAAAATTTGCTGCCATCCCACACTTATAGTCCTCAAATAAAATGTGACTTCTACTGT
>NW_024724419.1:75000-90000 GCF_018991925.1 Homarus americanus
GGTGATGTAGTGGTGGTGATGGTGGTGTAGTGATGGTTGTGGTGATGGTGTGATGGTGGTAGAGTGGTAGTGGTGATGGTGTGATGGTGGTAGAGTGGTAGTGGTGATGGTGTGATGGTGGTAGAGTGGTAGTGGTGATGGTGTGATGGTGGTAGAGTGGTAGTGGCGATGGTGTGATGGTGGTAGAATAATGATGAATGGTGAAGATGGTGATGATGATGAGGATATGGTGAAGATTGTGGTGATGGTGATGATGGTGAAGGTGGTGAAGTTGATGGTGAAGATGATGGTGAAGGTGGTGAAGATGATGGTGAAGATGGTGATGATGATGGTAATGATGGTGAAGATGATGGTGATGGTTGTGTGGCAGTTATACTGACAATGATAAAGTGATTCTACCTTATCAACACTTCCTCGTTACACTTATATGCAGCTGGTATCTTTCTCACAGCTGGTCTCTCTCTCATAGCTGGTCTCTCTCTCACAGCTGGTCTCACAGGCTTAGCTATCTCTCTATCTCTTTCTCACAGCTGGTCTCTCTCTCACAGGTGGTCTCTCTCTATCACAGGTGGTACAGGACGGACTCAGAAATACCCCTAAGGGACCGGGACAGTCGACTCCAGCTGCCAGATGGCTCACTCTTCTTCTACAGGGTGAGGGGCCGGGACAGAGGCACCTACTACTGTGTCGCCCGGAGTCCAGTTGGCACCGCTACCTCCAGGAGGGTCACTGTTCAGATGGCTTGTGAGTACTGCTGTCTGTTTTGTATTTCTGTCTGTCTTTCTGTCTGTCTGGTTGTCTATCTGTCAATTTATCTGTTATTCTGTTCGTCTCTTTGTCTTTCTGTCTATCATTCAGTCTGTTTTCCCGTCTGTTTGTCTGTCTATATTTCGCTCTGACTTTCCTTATTTTCATCTCTCTCCCTGTATTATACTGTATATATCCACAAGCCTCTGACCTAGCCGACCCCTCATCCACACACACCCACACAGAATCCATAACAAATCCGATCACCGTTCGTCAGTTATCCCCAAGACTTAAATCCTCTTCCCTACACGAACGTAAACAGACTTAGGTTGTTATTTACACAACCAGCTAGAGACAGAGGTAGGTGGGTTAAAACAATTTAAGGTGGGTTAAACAATCTGGCTTTTATTTTAAGGTGGGTTAAAACAATTTAGCTTTTATTTTAAGGTGGGTTAAAAATTTTGGCTTTTGCTTTAAGGTGGGTTAAACAAGTTGGCTTTTGTTTTAAGGTGGGTTAAAAAATTTGACTTTTATTTTAAGGTGGGTTAAACAATTTGGCTTTTGCTTTAAGGTGGGTTAAACAAGTTGGCTTTTGTTTTAAGGTGGGTTAAAAATTTTGCTTTAAGGTGGGTTAAACAAGTTGGCTTTTGTTTTAAGGTGGGTTAAAAAATTTGACTTTTATTTTAAGGTGGGTTAAACAATTTGGCTTTTGCTTTAAGGTGGGTTAAACAAGTTGGCTTTTGTTTTAAGGTGGGTTAAAAATTTGACTTTTATTTTAAGGTGGGTTAAAATATTATTATTTTTATTTCTAATTGGGTTAAAATATTTAGTTATTACGCTCATTAGTGTTAAAATATTCAATGGTTAAATTAGCTAAAATATTGACGTCATTAGGTGGAAGGCCAATACGATGGTTCGATTATAACAGTATTAGGTTAGGTTAGGTTACATTAGGTTGGGTTAGGTTATGTTATGTTATGTTAGGTTAGGTTAGGTTAGGTTAGGTTAGGTTAGGTAAATATATTCAGGGTTTTGGTTAGTTAAATATTTTGATAAATTAATAACAGTTAGTGATAAATTAGGTGTGGTGCTGGAGGGTCGCTCGGGTAATTACGTTTCATTAATATGTCAGACCTAATTATGATTAAACAAGCTGGACTACAACCACGGCTGACGGTCTGTGTGTGTGTGTGTGTGTGTGTGTGTGTGTGTGTGTGTGTGTGTGTGTGTCTGTCTGTCTGTCTGTCTGTCTGTCTGTATGTATATATGTATATATGTATGTATGTATGTATGTATGTATGTATGTATGTATGTATGTATGTATGTATGTACGTATGTATGCATATATGTATGTACGTATGTATATATGTATGTATGTATGTATGTATGTATGTATGTATGTATGTATGTGTACATCTTATAAACACCTCTAACCCCAAATAACGGACTTTACCACCATCCGGACAGAGACCTCAACAGTGTCCGGTAATGAGAATTTTCCCTCAAAACCTGAAGGAGTTATGACCCATTACGTCTCTATGACAACGGACGGCAGGAGACTGGACCCTTCCCCTCACCTGATGTAATGTTTAGGATGATGACGGGATGATGAAACACTGAGATGATGATGATGAGGAAACAGTGGATGATGATGATGATGATGAAACACTGGATGATGATGATGATGATGAAACACTGGATGATGATGATGATGAAACAGTGCATGATGATGATGATGAAACAGTGGATGATGATGATGATGATGATGATGATGAAACACGGGATGATGATGATGATGAAACAGTGGATGATGATGATGCTGATGATGATGATGATGAAACACGGGATGATGATGGTGAGATGAAACACTGGATGATGATGATGATGAAACACTGAGAAGATGATGATGATGATGAAACAGTGATGATGATGATGATGATGAAAACAGTGGATGGTGATGGATGATGAAACACTGGATGATGACGATGATGAAACACTGGATGATGACGATGATGAAACAGTGGATGGTGATGCTGATGAAACACTGGATGATGACGATGATGAAACACTGATGATGATGATGATGAAAGTGAATGGTGATGATGATGAAACAGTGGATGATGATGTTGATGATGAAACACTGATGATGATGATGATGATCATATGATGAAGCACGGGATGATGATGATGAAACACTAGGATGATGATGATGATGAAACACTGATGATGATGATGAAACATCGGATGATGACGGATGATAAATAATGATAGATGATGATGATGATGAAACACTGATGATGATGAGGATGATGAAACATCGAAAGATGATTATGATGATGATGATGAAAACACTGGATGATGACGGATGATGAACACTGATGGTGAGATGATGAAACACTGATTATGATGATGAAACACTGGATGATGATGATGATGATGATGCGATGATGAACACTGGATGATGATGATGATGATGATGATGATGATGATGATGATGAAACACGGGATGATGATGATGATGAAACAGTGGATGATGATGATGCTGATGATGATGATGATGAAACACGGGATGATGATGGTGAGATGAAACACTGGATGATGATGATGATGAAACACTGAGAAGATGATGATGATGATGAAACAGTGGATGATGATGATGATGATGAAACACTGGATGATGAGATGATGGATGAAACAGTGGATGATGATGATGATGATGGATGAAAATGTTAGATGATGATGATGATGAGACACTGAGATGATGATGATGATGAAACACTGGATGGTGATTATGATGATGATAGATGATGATGAACACTGATGATGATGATGATGATGAGATGATGAAACACTGGATGATGATGATGATGATGATGATGATGATGATGATGATGATGATGAGGACGATGATGAAACACTGATGATGATGATGATGATGATGATGATGAGATGATGAAACACTGATGGATGATGATGATGATGATGACGATGATGAAACATCGATGATGATGATATGATGAAACACTGAGATGATGATGATGATGATGAATAAATGGATGATGAAGATGATGATGATGATGAAACACTGGATGATGATGATAATGATGATGATAATGATGATGATGAAACACTTGATGATGATGAGATGATGAAATGATTGATGATGATGATGATGATGAATGATTGATGATGATGATGATGATGATGATGATGATGATGAGACACTGATGATGAAAACTGATGATGATGGGGAGGAGGATTGGGGTGAAGAGGGGCGGAGGTTGGGGTGAAGAACGTTAGAGGGGAGCTGGGGAAGAATGTGAAGGGCGAGGAGGGGGGGTGGGGGCAGGGGGTAGCAACAGCCAGCAGCCAGCCAGGGAACACATGGTTGACCGCCTCCTACTTGGTAATGTAAACAAACATGGCGGACGAGGCTGTGAGTCACTCCGCGTGTGTTGACAGCCGCTTTCACCACCAGGGGGGGGGGGTGGAGCTGGGTATGAGAGGGGATTCGAGCCTGTGTCCTGGGATACATGTTGTGCACAGGAGCTGACACTGAGCCATAACACAATTTGCACACTTAGCTGACACATCAACACGTGTCTCCGAGATGTGGGGGTTCGAGGCCATCTTTTTTTTCTGTGTGTGTGACGAGTCGATTCTAACGTATCTGATTGGTTCTCAAAGCGTGACGTCACAGGAGATATTTGTAAACATTGCCACGTGTTGCAGGATCAGCGTGAACTTGATTCGCTTGTTTTAATTAGGATTAGTTTGGGGAGAGTGGATTAGATTAAGTTAGGTGAAGTTAGGTTAGGTTAGATTAAGTTAGGTGAAGTTAGGTTAGGTTAGATTAAGTTAGGTGAAGTTAGGTTAGGTTATGTTAAATAATGTTATGATAGGTTAAGTTTAGTTAGGTCATGCTAGGTTAAATCAGGTTAGGTTGATTTGAGTTAGGTTAAATTAGGTTAGGTTAGGTCAAGACAGGTTAAATCAGGTTAGGTTAAATTAGGTTAGGTTAGGTTAGTCAAAATTTAGTTAGGTTTGGCTGGGAAAGGTTAAATTAGGATAGATTACGTTAAATCAGGTTAAGTCAAATTAGATTAGATCAGGTTAAATTAGGTTAAGTTAAGCCCAAGAAGGAGGTAATAGGGGCGAGAGTTGAGTGTGTTCCTGGAGACATCTGGTGGTGGCTGGCCAGATCTACTCCCAGTGTTTTTGTGATGAGTATCTCTTGAATTCCTCGACATTACCCACTTGTGTCGCATGTCAGATTGAGTGTTACATCTCTGTCTGGGGGGTGAGGGAGAAAGGGTGAGGGAGAGAGGGCGTGAGGGAGAGAGGGGGTGAGGGAGAGTGTAACAGCACCATTTCTATTATATAAATATTTACCCAAATGTATAATACCAAATCATTCAACAAGTTATGTAACTGTGCCTCAGATGTTATGCATTGCTGAGGTTGCAGTTCCTCCAGGGAGCGAGCGAGGGCAGGCTGAGGTCAGTGCATGTCAGCAACAAGATATCTGACGTATTTCCTTCCCGAGGCCTGCTTGGCTCTGTCTCCCTGGGTCAGTGTGAGGAGACTCATGTCACCTGTTACCCAGCGAACACCTCTCATAAGTGCACTAAGACACTGCCCTGAGCAGAGAAGGTACAATATATTCTCAACTGAACTCAGTACCTGTGAAACTATATTTTTCTACAATATAGAGGGAGAGAGAGGGGGGTGAGGGAGAGAGGGCAGGGAGAGAGGGGAGAGAGGGGGTGAGGAGAGAGAGGGAGAGGGGTTCAGGAGAGAGGGGTGGGGAGAGAGAGGGAGGGGTGAGGGGAGGGGGTGGGGAGAGGGTGAGGGAGAGAGGGTGAGGAGAGAGGGTTCAGGGAGAGGGGTGAGGGAGAGGGGAGGAGAGAGGGTGAGGGAGAGAGGGGGTGAGGAGGAGGGAGGGGTGAGGGAGAGAGGGGTGAGGAGAGAGGGGTGAGGGAGAGAGGGGTGAGGAGGCAGAGGCAGGGGAGGAGGGCGAGGAGAGGGAGAGGTGGGGAGGGGGTTCAGAGGGAGAGGGGCGGCGTGGGGAGAGGGTTCAGGGAGAGAGGGGAAGTGAGGAGGAGAGGGGGTGAGAGGAGGGGGGAGGGAGGGGGGTGAGGGGAGAGAGGGTGAGGGAGAGGGGGTTCAGGAGAGAGGGGGAGGAGAGAGGGTGAGGAGGTCTAGAGGGGGAAGAGGAAGAGAGGGGTGAGGGAGAGGGTGAGGAGAGAGGGTTCAGGGAGAGGGGTGAGGGAGAGAGGGGTGGCGCCTCTCTCTCTCTCTCTCTCTCTCTCTCTCTGAGTCTCTCTCTCTCTCATCTCTCTCGTGTGTAATTGTAGGAAGGAGATATAATTATATAGTAGGATATGTTTCTCTTTCTCTCTCTGTTTATCTCTCCTTCCCTGTCTTTCTCTTCTCCTCTTTCTTTTCTGTTTCTCTCCCCACACCACTCTGTTATCTCTCTCTCTCTCCACGCGACTCTTAAGTTATCTCTTCATCTTCACTTCAGTCTTGCTCTCTTTCATCTTCATCCTTCTCTCTCTCTCTCTCTCTTATCTCAATCATCTGCCCATGTGACTATTTTTTCGCCCGTTAACCCACTCCTTCTTGCTCCTTTCTCTTTCCTCTCCCAACTTCTCCCCAACCTCTTCCTCTTCTTCTCCTTTCTTTTCTTCTTTTTCTTCTTCTTCTTCTTCTTCTTCTTCTTCTTCTTACATAAAATAGTATACAAAATGCTTCTTAATATCTAAGAAAAGTGATTATACAGGTAGAGAGAGAGAGAGAGAGAGAGAGAGAGAGAGAGAGGAGGAAGGAGGTAAAAAACTGAGATAGACGGAAAGAAAGAGAGTGAAAGGAAGAAAAATAAATAAAACCAACAATACAACCCTTCCCCCCCCCCCTCCCCCTACACAGTCACCAGTAACAACAATACCAACCAATAATTGGCAACTACGCGGCTGGGCAAACGAGGGGTCGTTACTGGCCTCGGCTTTCAACCACCGCTGATGAGGGTTTTATTGCATTTTTCAAACATTTCTGCAACTGCAATACTGCCAGACCTGCGTTTTTCCCAGGAGGAACCAAGCATCGCCAGACAGATTCGTGCTTTTTCCCAGGAGAAACTAAGCTTCGTCCAGATAAACTCATCTTTTTTCCAGGGGAACTTAGGAGCATCAGCCAGACCTATGTTGCTGTTGTGGGTTTTTTATTCCAGGAGGAACTAAGCATCGCCAGACCGACCTATATTTTTCCCAGGAGGAACTAAGCTTCCTCATATAAACTCGTGTTTTTTCCCAGGAGTAACTAAGCATCGTCCGGTTCTTTACACGTGTGTTCATGATCGTCCATAAGGTTCTACGTATTTAGTTTATTTTTCCCAGGTGGTACTAAGCTTGGAACACATACAAATGAAGCTTCTATATAATGTGATCATACCTAAGCTTCACCTTCATGAGAAACAAACTTAAACTGGTCGAAAACTGGAGAGAGAGAGAGAGAGAGAGAGAGAGAGAGAGAGAGAGAGAGAGAGAAACCAGTTACACCACACGTATATATATAATTAAAACAACCCGCCATCTGACCAGAAATAAAACAGGTTATATACACGTTATAAACAAACCACTATATAACACCCGGTTGTTATATTATAGAGATGTTCAGGGCTATAAAGTTTGTTCTTGTTCATCATGGAGATTAAAGTGAGCGCCGCCATAACATAACAAATTTGTTAAGCTATATAGGGTCATGAACTCTTATTTGGCACATCCAGTACTCGTAAAATGTGTTCATGTGTTCAATATAACTGTTCACTAGTGTGTTTTGTTCTGTTTATTAAAGTTATAAATGAAGAACACTTATGGTTCTAAATTTAATGCGTGAGAAGGACATAGATGGGGGTAGTGAAACGTGATTGGCCAAAAAATCCAAACCCAAGTGATATTATTGGATGTCAGGATTACGTCAGTGTTACGTCAGAGAGAAGAAGCGTACGTCTGTTTATGATGAAGCCAGAGAAGTTGTGGTGATGTAGCGACAACGGGGACTCTAGCGGCCAAGGTGTGTAAAGATACTGTACCATACGCCCGCTACACGTTATACACACACACACACACACACACACACACACACACACACACACACACACACACACACACACACACACACACACACACACAATCAAACGAACACTAACATTGGTCAGCATAAGTACCTCCCACACACCTTGAGAAACTACCTTAAAATCAGATTATATTTCTTGAGAATTGTATTATTATTTATTTTTTTGCAATTTGCGACGCGAGAGGGCTAGTTTATAGGGCATCTTGTGCGTGCAAGGCGTAGAGCAAAAATAGTGTTTACAGTGCCCAACAGGGAAGCACGCAGAGTTCATGCTTGCCTAGTCGACTCATAAATTAAAGAGCGTAAGTGCCTGAGGGGTCATGGATTGTGGAGTGAGTGTGTGTGTGGGAGAATTCCTGATACAATACATCTGTTTATGGCGAGGTGTGGCAGGTCCCTAATACGTCAAATGTCAAGCCAGTCTGCAGGAGGAGGGAGGAAGGGGTGCTGGTGACGGCTGGGGACTGTGCTGTGGCAGGTAGAGGGAGGCACGTAGGTATTGACGGTATTAAGGGACAAACCTTTATGTGTGAGTGTAGTGCCGTGTGTGTCGGTAGCTGTAGTGACGAGGAGGAGGAGGTCGGGAGGTCGGGAGGTTGACAGGGGACGTCCTTGATACGGAGTCAACGTACATGTCATCGGTATGGTCGAAAGGAGGCCTGTTATGTCGCTAAAAGGTCAAGTTCAAAGGTTAAGTTCAAAGGTTAAGTTCAAAGGTCAAGCTCAAAGGTCAAGTTCAAATGTCAAGTTCAAAGGTCAAGTTCAAAGGTCAAGTTCAAATGTCAAGTTCAAAGGTCAAGTTCAAATATCAAGTTCAAAGAGTCAGTGATGATTGTGTTGGCTATTGAGTTATTGTTGCCTTTAAGAGTGTTCAAGATGAGACACTCGACCCACCGGCCCTTCAACATGTTCACTGCTGGCCTCTGTGTTGTGTTGGTGACTCTCTTTAAGCGTGGCGTTTTAACCTCTTTAATACGATGGATTAACTCTGAGAATACGATGGATTAACTCTTTGAATACGATGGATTAACTCTTTGAATACGATGGATTAACTTTTTGAATACGATGGATTAACTTTTTGAACACGGTGGATTAACTCTTTGAATACGATGGATTAACTTTTTGAATAACCATGACTTAACTCTTTGAATACGATGGATTAACTCTTTGAATACGATGGATTAACTCTTTGAATACGATGGATTAACTCTTTGAATACGATGGATTAACTTTTTGAATAACCATGACTTAATCCCTTGAATACGATAACTTAACCCCTTGAGTAAGACAACCCCACGAGTATAAAGATTAGTACACCAGCATCGTACTCAAGGAATAAAGTCATAGTACTAAAGAAGTTAAGATATCGTACTCACTGGGCATATTCATTGTACTCAATCTTGGTCTTCTGCACCGTCATACAACATATCCAATTAAGGTAACGTCTTCGGTGTAATTCCAATGTTACTTTCTACTTCATCTTCTTGCCTGGTGGATGCCTTTTCACGTCTCCAGTTACGAGGTAAATTTAGCGTTCCTGAGAGAATTCTGATCCAGAGAGACACGATGAGATCTCCTTGTGAAGCCTAGAGACACGAGATATTTCCCTGTGAAGCCTAGAGACACGAGATATGTCCCTGTGAAGTCTGGAGACACGAGATATCTCCCTGTAAAGCTGTAACGTCTCTAAACAAAATACGATCGTTTGAGAACTCCGACCCTAGAGAGACGAGAGATCTCCCTATAGACCAAAACGCACCAATAGCGAAAGAGTTAATTCCGATGCCCCAGTGTTGACGGCGACTCACAAAAGAGGCGACCCCCCCCTCCACCCCCCAGCCTTTGAAAAGCGCGCGCTCCCATGTAAACAAACCTTGACTGAGGCCTTATCTGTGTTCTATATGTTCATAAACGACGGCAGAATGGTTCAATAGTAGGCATGGAAGGCGTATGTGTGCGTGTGTGTGTGTGTGTTGAGAGAAAAAAGAGAGAGAGAGAGAGCACTTTTTAGAACCTCAAGAAAAAAAAAAAAAATTACGAGTTTGAGAATCTATCGTAATATTAAGGGAAATATTACGATATTTTTGACATTTTTTTTGAGTAAATTACGAGGAAAAGTTAACTTACACAACCTTCAGAAATCTAACTTATTATTTTAACTTAAGTGACTCAGAGGGACAATTTAACGTAAGATATATTGAGAATCTATCATAGTGTTTTAACTTAAGAGAGCCAGTTAGAGGGACACCTTAACGTAGAGACTTAGGAGAGCTTAACTTTGTGTCGTAAATGATGAAGTTATGGGGGCAACTTAACCAACGAACACTTGAGAATACATTATTGGGTCTTGAATGAACAGTTAAGGGTATATGTTAAAGGTGGAACTTAAGTGGACCAGTTAATATAGGAACTATGAACCAGTTAAAGGAAGAACTTAAGTGAACCAGTTAAGGGAGGAACTTAAGTGAACTAGTCAAGGAGGAACTTAAGATAGGAACTTAAGTGAACCAGTTAAGGGAGGAACTTAAGTGAACCAGTTAAGGGAGGAACTTAAGTGAACCAGTTAATGGAGGAACTTAAGGTAGGAACTTAATTGAACCAGTTGAAGGAGGAATTTAAGTGAACCCGTTAAGGGAGGAACTTAAGATAGGAACGTAAGTGAACTAGTTAAGGTAGGAACTTAACAGGAAGTGTCGAGGCTAAAGGAGAGAAGAGACAGGAGGAAGGCTCAGAGAAGAGACAGGAGGAAGGCTCAGAGAAGAGACAGGAGGAAGGCTCAGAGAAGAGACAGGAGGAAGGCCCAGAGAAGAGACAGGAGGAAGGCTCAGAGAAGAGACAGGAGGAAGGCTCAGAGAAGAGACAGGAGAAGGCTCAGAAGAAGGACAGAGAAGGCCAGAGAAGAGACAGGAGAAGGCCCAGAGAAGAGACAGGAGGAAGGCCCAGAGAAGACAGGACGAAGGCTCAGAGAAGAGACAGGAGGAAGGCTCAGAGAAGAGACAGGAGGAAGGCTCAGAGAAGAGAGCAGGAGGAAGGCTCAGAGAAGAGACAGGAGGAAGGCTCAGAGAAGAGACAGGAGGAAGGCTCCAGAAGAGACAGGAGGAAGGCTCAGAGAAGAGACAGGACGAAGGCTCAGAGAAGAGACAGGAGGAAGGCCTAGAAGAGACAGGAGGAAGGCTCAGAGAAGAGACAGGAGGAAGGCTCAGAAGAGACAGGGAGGAAGGCTCAGAGAAGAGACAGGAGGAAGGCTCAGAGAAGAGACAGGAGGAAGGCTCAGAGAAGAGACAGGAGGAAGGCTCAGAGAAGAGACAGGAGGGAGGCTCAGGTTATCATGAACAAAGAGCCTCTCTCTCCCTGCCCCTTGAGTGACAGCCATTGTTCAACCCTGAGACGAGCTGACAGTCTTCCCTCACTGCTGATGTTTTAGTGAGCTGACACTCTCCCCTCACTGACTGACGTTTTGGTGACCTGATAATCTCTCTCCACTCACTGCTGACGCTTTAGTGACCTGACTCTCTACTCACTGCTGACGTTTTGATGTGACGTGTACAGTACTCATTAAAAGATCTTATTATATGCAGGATTATTTGTTACGTCAATACGGGAGTTACTGACTGACTAACCGATCAACTGACTGACCGACTGACTGACTGACGGACTGACTGACTGACCGACTGACTGACAGACCAACTGACTGACTGACGGAGAAGCTATCTTACTCACTTACTGACGGAGGGAAAATGTTGCCACTCACTCACTCACTCACTCACTCCTTCCTTCCTGTACGTATTTGTTGGCGTGATTATGTATGTATGTATGTATGTATGTATGTATGTATGTATGTATGTATGTATATCTGTATGTATGTATGTATGTCTGTCTTTATGTATGTATGTATGTATGTATGTATGTATGTATGTATGTATGTATGTATGTGTTGTGGTGCAGCTGGTGGGCCTCTGTACACGGGGGCACCAGACGTTAGCTGACCTGCCTTGTCTTCACTGTACAAACGAAGTCATCCATGGCGCCCTCAGGCACCTACGTCCTTAAGTGTATGAGTCGAGAAGGCAGCAACAACAACAACAACAATAACAACAACAACAACAACAACAACAACAACAACAACAACAACAACAACAACAACAGCGACAATAAAATCAACAACAATTACAACAACAACAGCAACAATAATGACGATGACTATACGAAGACAACAACAACAACAACAACAAAGAAACTGTTTTATGGGCCAACGGGAAGATTATTATGGTCATTCTAGCGAGGTCAAGAGAGGTCACTGACTAACGTAACACACACACACACACACATAAAACATTCAAACAATGCACACGCAACATGCAACATCTGCAACACTCAAAAAATGCAACATTCAAAACACCTGTGACCTCTTATCAATGTCTGCCTGCAACATGCAACACTGAAAACAATTGCAACATTCAAAACATCTGCTACAGCGCTTGCAACATCTGTCAGGAAACTGATAATGTTGATTTTACCCACACACAACACACACACACACACACACACACACACACACACACACACACACACACACACACACGTATAAATAAAGAAAACAGATACGTGAATAAGAAGATGTAAGAAGAGAAGACAAGATGATAATAATGAATAAACAACCGTGATAAAAATAGTGGAAACCTTAGTAGATTAAGAGAAATGCAACCACGAAGGAGGGAGAGGAGAAGGAGGCAGCAGACATCAACCAAACAGGGAGGTACTACAGCCTGGGAAGATATTGGAAGCATAATGTGTTGTCTAATGGTGGACCCTGCTGCTATATTATTATTATTATTATTATTATTATTATTATTATTATTATTAATACATTTCCTAGGCCTATGTTCATCCTTCTACCCAAAAAAGTGATATTTTTGGGGTCAGTAGCCTTAAACCTGACAGACAGACAGACAGATGGAGAACACTTTACGGAAACATTCAGACACAGACAGAAGTGACTACACTGTCCATGTACACATTGTTAGTATACCGTCACTATCTATCTGTCCATCTATCAATCTATCTATTTATCTATCTATCTAATTCAATGAAAAAGACAAAAACAAACAAAAGAAAAGGAACGACACGACACAAGAAGGAAAAAAAATAACAAAAGAAAAAAACAGGACAATAACATAAGGAGAAAAAAAAGGGAAATAAATGAAAAGTGGGAAAAAATAAATGAAAAATAGAAAAAAATAAAATAGGAAAAATAAATAAAAAATAGGTTAAATAAATGAAAAATAGAAAAAAAATAAAATAGGAAAAAATATATAAAAAAAAGGACAAATAAATGAAAAATGGGAAAAATAAATGAAAAATTGAAAAAATAAATATAAAATAAATATCAACTTTTGGTGAGTTTTAAAATGTTGACAAGAACTATAGTCATCAGGTCTGGAGACGTCATTAGTTGGGGTGTATGTAGGGCACGTGTGTGTGTGTGTGTGTGTGTGTGTGTGTGTGTGTGTGTGTGTGTGTGTGTGTGTGTGTGTGTGTGTGTGTGTGTGTGTGTGTGTGTGTGTGTGTCCCCAACAACACACCACCTCAGCTATCATGTTTTTATACAGTAAGGGATATATTAAACACTACTCCTCTGATAACATGATAACTAGACACTCTCTCTCACCAGACCTAACAAGTGGACTGGTGTTATCTTAGTTAAGGATATCTAGATAACTTTAATAACACCTAACACCTCTTATTAGTCATCACCAGGGCAGCCACTTGGGGGCGTGTAACACAATAATGTTCCGGTTATTGCCACCAAAAAGTCGTATATTTTGTCGTGATTTTTTTCTTCCAATACGACCTATAACACGTTAGTTAGTCTGGCTACTAATTCATAGAGATTCAGTAGGTGGTAGGTAGGTAGATGGTAATTAGGTAGATGGTAGGTAGGTAGATGGCAGGTAGATGGTAGGTAGGTAGATGGTAATAATTAACAAGTAGGTAGATAGGTAGATACGTTCCTATATCATTACTTGTGGTGTAAACTTGACGTACGGAGGAGCTCTGAGAATGCCTGGCCTGGCCTGACACCACCAGCACTTCCCTCCTCTGCCTGCAGGAGAACGAAGTCAAGTGAGTCAATACACACTTCAGGGTGAGAGACCAGTTGGGCCTGTTTGTGGGGACACTATACCGGTACAGGACTCCTCTGTCTCTGTCTCTTTCTCTGTGTTTCTCTGTCTGTGTCTCTATTTTATCTTTCCTGTCTATCACTGCCTATTATTTCTCCATATTTATATCTCTGTATTTATGTCACATATATAAATATACCCTCCATCACACACACACACACACACACACACACACACACCACCCCACCCCACCCACCACCACACCCCACCGACACTCCTAGACGGTAGTATGAGTGACAGTACTTTTACTAAATAATAACTAGGTAGGGTTCAAACTGGTCACAGGGGTGTTATTGTATGTTACACGAGAGGCAGTGGTTCGAATAATATAATACTCGGGTCTAAACCATCATAAATTAACCTTAGGAGTCATAATATAGGGGTTAAAATGACACCATGTTGTGATATAGTGTTTAAGGGACATATTATAGTGTTAAGGAATATATTATAGTGTTTAAGGGACATATTATAGTGTTTAGAGATATATTTTAGTGTTTAGAGGACATATTATAGTGTTTAGAGATATATTATAGTGTTTAGAGGACATATTATAGTGTTAAGGAATATATTATAGTGTTTAGAGGACATATTATAGTGTTTAGAGATATATTATAGTGTTTAGAGGACATATTATTATGTTTAGAGATATATTATAGTGTTTAGA
This sequence comes from Homarus americanus, assembly GCF_018991925.1. Classification (NCBI taxonomy): domain Eukaryota; kingdom Metazoa; phylum Arthropoda; class Malacostraca; order Decapoda; family Nephropidae; genus Homarus; species Homarus americanus. The sequence continues at coordinate 89,731 of NW_024724419.1, forward strand.
GATATATTATAGTGTTTAGAGATATATTATAGTGTTTAGAGGGCATATTATTGTGTTTAGAGATATATTATAGTGTTTAGAGGGCATATTATAGTGTTTAGAGATATATTATAGTGTTTAGAGGACATATTATAGTGTTTAGAGATATATTATAGTGTTTAGAGATATATTATAGTGTTTAGAGATATATTATAGTGTTTAGGGGACATATTATAGTGTATAGAGATATATTATAGTGTTTAGAGATATATTATAGTGTTTAGAGGACAT
>NW_024724419.1:95000-105000 GCF_018991925.1 Homarus americanus
TCTCCTCACCCCTCCTCCTCTCTGCCCACCCCCTCTCCACCTCACCAACACCCCTCCCCTCACCAACACCCCTCCCCTCCCTGCTCCCCCCCTCCCCTCACCAACACCCCCTCCCTCCTCCCCACCAACACCCCCTCCTCTCCTGTACCCCCTCCCCTCTAACACCCTCCCCTACCTTTCCCTCCCTCCTCTCACCCCCCCCTCCCCTCACACACCCCCCTCCCCTCCTCCCACCCCCCCCCTCACCCTTCCCTCCTCCCCTCCACCCAACACCCCTCCCCTCACCCACACCCCCCTCCCCTCACCAACACCCCTCCCCTCACCACCCCCCTCCCTCACCTACACCCCCCCTCCCCTCACCAACACCCCCTCCCCTCACCACTTACCCCCTCCCCTCTACCCCTCCTCCCCTCCCACCAACACCCCCTCCCTCACCTACACCCCTCCTCTCCAACTACCCCCCCTCCTCCTCTCCTACCCCCCTCCCCTGCCCCACCCCTCCCCTCACCAACACCCCCTCCCCTCCTGCCCCTCCTCCCCCTCCCCTCCCCCTCCCCTACACCCCTCCTCTTACCAACACCCCCTCCTCCTCTCCCTAACACCCCCTCCCCTCCCTCTCCCACCCCCTCCCCTCCTCCCCCCTCCCCTCACCAACCCCCTCCCCTCACCCCTACCCCTCCCTCCCCTACCACCCCCTCCCTCCTACCCACCCCTCCTCCTCTCACCAACACCCCTCCCTCACCAACACCCCTCCCCTCCCCCACCCCTCCTCCCCTCACCTACCCCCCTCCCCTCCACCACCAACACCCCCTCCCCTCCTAACACCCCTCCTCCTCTCCTACCCCCTCCCCTCACCACACCCCCCTCCCCTCACCAACACCCTCCTCCCTCCCTCCCCACCCCCTCCCCCTCCACTCCTCCCCTCACCAACACCTCCTCCCCTCACCAACACCCCCTCCCCTCCTCCCCCTCCCCTCACCTGCCCCCTCCCCTCCCCCCCACCCCCCCTCCTCACCTCACCACAAATCTCCCTCATCTGACCCACACACCATGACCCCTCACACACACACACCCCTTGACCTACATTCTCTAAGGCTCTTGCGTTTGAGATAGTCCTCCCCACCTACACACACACACACACACACACACACACACACACACACACACACACACACACACACAGACACAACACACACAACACACACACCACACCACACACACACACATACACACACACACGCACACACACACACACATTTTCAAATTCTCTTACAGTAAAATAATAAATTCTCTCACTTTACCTTGAAGAGTGAAGAAGAGAGAGAGAGAGACTTCAAACAGAATCACTTCACCTATGATACAAGATGAAGTCTCAAAATTTTCTCCTAAAATCAAAATAAAAAAAATAATAACTCATTTAATTCATTTATTTACCTACGATGACTTTAACCAGTAAAAAAAAATCATAAAAAAAATCGTATGTTATTTTTTTTTTAGATAATTTACCTGTGATAATTTACCTGTATTAATTTACCTGTGTTAATTTACTTGTGTTAATTTACCTATTACCTATAATCTACCTGTGTTAATCTACCGTATTATCTACCTTCAACCTTATTTATTCTGTGATATTTACCAAATTTACCCGTGTTAATTTACCTGTGTTAATTTACCTGTGTTAATCTACCTGTGTTAATTTACCTGTGTTAATTTACCTGTGTTAATTTACCTGTGTTAATTTACCTGTGTTAATTTACCTGTGTTAATTTACCTGAGACAATAAGATGAATAATACTCAGATGTTCCTTATATGGTAAAATATTTTATCACGTATCACCTGAAGATTAATCCCCCTATTGCTACTTTCTGTCTATCTCTCTGTCTGTCTGTCTGTCTGTCTGTCTGTCTTCTATCTCTCTCTCTGTCTGTCTAAATGTCTCTCTCTCTCTCTCTCTCTTCAGCACAGTGTAATACGTGACCCAGAAGCCACACGTCATCCCACGCGTTATGGCTCAACCGACAGGTGCCACACATAACTCTCTCTGTCTTGTCTGTCTGTTGTCCTTGTTCATCCGTCTTCTGTCTGTTTATCTTTTCTCTCTCAGCTCCTCTCTCTCTCATCTGTCTTTTCTGTCTCTCGTCTCTCCTCCTCTTAACTCATTAACCTTAGTAAACCCCCCAGATCCGTCCTCACGTTAATGGCACAATTGACCTTAACTTACGTGAACTAGTTTAAAATAGTCTTACAACTTAAGTTAAAATGGAAATACTGTAGGTCACCTGAAGATTAGACACCCCAGCTTATAACACCTGAAGATTAGACACCCCAGCTTATTATCACCTCAACATTAACCACTAACCTAACCTAACCTAACCTAACTTTACTTCACCTAACGCAACGAAACGTAACATAACCCAACATAACCTAACTTATCAAAGGTATAGTATAATAAAAATGGCGTCACTATTACACCTAGACTCGAACATAAACTTTACCATAGCTATAGTTAAGAAAATAATAACTTACAATCTTATATGAATCCTTATCTATGGTATATCAACAGCTCTTTTAGTGTTAGCGTGACAACTTGACTTTAGTACCTTCCTTTCCCCTTCCCTCCCACTCCACCCTCCCTGACCCATCTCCTCCCACTACCCCTTATCCCCCTTCCCCTCCACCCTCCCTGACCCATCTCCTCCCCACTTTACCCTTATCCCCCCTTCCCCTCCCACTCCACCCCCTCCCTGACCCATCTCCTCCCCACTCTACCCTTATCCCCCTTCCCTCCCACTCCACCCCACCCCAACCCATCTCCTCCCCACTTACTCCTTATCCCCCTTCCCACCCCCCTCCACCCTCCCCTGACCCATCTCCTCCCACTTACCCCTTATCCCCCCTTCCTCCCACTCCACTCCTCCCACCCCATCTCCTCCCAACTTACCCTTATCCCCCTTCCTCCCACTCCACCCCTCCCTGACCCATCTCCTCCCCACTCTACCCTTATCCCCCTTCCCCACCTCTCCACCTCCCTGACCCATCTCCTCCCCACTTACCTTATCCCCCTTCTCCCCCCTCCACCCTCCCTGACCCATCTCCTCCCCACTTACTCCTTATCCCCCTTCCCTCCCCCCTCCCATTACGTCACAACACGGGTAGACCATGAGGTAGTGTCGGCACCCTTTAACTAATTTGGCAGGAAACATGGGGCGCTCAGCTTAACGGGATAAACACGGCGGAATGTCTGTTTGTCTGATATAATCTACCCCCGCCGGATTCTGGAAGCTTCGTGTGATATATATTTCTCCATTACACACAATAATAACCTAAAGATTATATAGAAATTCACCTTAATGGAGGCAAAATTAAGCCGAGACTTTACCTATCGTCAACACAAAACTCCCAGTTCTTCAATCTTTAATTTATAAGGGTTTATAAATAGCTTCCATATGTGTTGTGGTCGTTTGTGACAATTGGCTAAATGTGTCTTGTGAGGTAACATATGTGTCTTGTGATGGGAGTAACATATGTGTCTTGTGATGGGAGTAACATATGTGTCTTGTGATGGGAGTAACATATGTGTCTTGTGATGGGAGTAACATATGTGTCTTGTGATGGGGGTAACATATGTGTCTTGTTATTGGAGAACGTTTTACATTATTTTCTATTACTTCTTTATTATGTAGTATTATTTGTCTTTAATTCTTTCTTTAACTCTTTTATCTCTATTTCTTCCTGATTCTTTTGTATGGAGAGTGAGGTGGAGGAGAGGGAGTGAGCGAGAGGAATGTGAGAGGAAAGGAAGGGTAGGGAGGGGAGGAAAGGAGGAGGGGGTGGGTAGGGAGGGGTCGGGAGGAAGGAGGAGGGAGGAAAGGAGGGAGGGTAGGTAGGGAGGGGTCAGGGAGGGAAGGAGGGAGGGAGGAAAGGAGGGAGGGGTAGGTAGGAGGGTCGGGAGGGAAGGACTAACACACTCATTACTCACAGTATAACATGAACGCATTTATTATACGGTACCACCTCTTAACAGTTCACCATTTATTAACGTTATTAAGAGTGGATAATTACATATCAAAACAACCTACACTCTTAGCTAATCAAACAGGAACTACTTATCTCACAATTAAGACTTTGAGGACTATTACAGTACAGTACTCTACACCTCTACACTGGAACACCTACAGAGTCGTGACCGTCAGTTTGAAACGGAGGGCATTTGCTGGGTGGGGTGTGGAACACCTGAACTCCTTAATCACCTTAGCTGTGTCTATGACGTCACACTCACAGGTCACGGTGATTGGCTAAAATGCATACAGACACTACAGGCTTAGGCGGAAATAGTGCCATCTTATGCGTTATTGGCAGGATGCTAGGTGAGATTATGGCGCCAAACTGAATTTATATATAATTCCCCCAAAACAGACATTATACTGTATACTCTATAATCATGACATTATATACTATATAATCATGACATTATATACCCTATAATCATGACACTAAGTGACTCCCTGACCCTGGAAGCTGACCTCTCGCTCGACCCTTGAAGGTTTCTTATTAATATGACGGAATAATTGTGTTATACATTTTATATGCGTGAGTGAACAGCTGTGGTGCATTTATATAAACCAAATGGTGCTATTACACCGCTCAGTCACCGAGTCAGTGCCGGATTTAGACCTGTGGAGGCCCATGGGCAGCCTCTTTGTGGAGGCCCCCCCTCATTATAACTACCCAAGAGGGGTGGGTGGCGAGTGAAGCGAGCCTAAACATCTGGGAGTTCCGGGGACGCGTAAGCCCCCAGGAGAAGAAATTTTGAAATTTGAACACTTCTTTGGAGAATTTTGAAGCCATATGCAGTTTATTGAAATTAGAACATATTGTAATATGTGGAGGCCACTGGGCAGATGCCCACTTTGCCCACTCCTGAATCCGGCCCTGCACCGAGTCCTCACACCTAGGGACTGTATACCTAACCTTGTCGTGTACTCTAACTAAACAGTTGTTTTTTCCACGTGTTTTTTCAGGATTTTTGGAGAGTTTCCTGAAACTTATGTGTATCTAAAGGACATTTTTAGCAGCAAATTATCATAGGTAGGACTATTTCAGGAAGATAAATACACACGAAGACATTCCTACAATGAAGAAATTTTTGTCTAATTAATGTAGAAGAGAACAATCAACCCATCCGCTGGTAGAGAGAAAGTCTTTACTGTGCATGAACCCGCCAGAAAAGCTTTACTGTTGCCTCAAGCAACGTGCCTCTCGTCGTTTTCTGTACTCTTGCCGTAGCTGCTGTATGACTCTACAGTCCCTGCTATTGTGTTAGTGGAATCATGTACTTCACACCACATGTGTTGAATGCTCTCGGCGCCTGGAGACATCTTATTCACTTGTCTTGATGGCTGACCTGAACTAGATGTAATGTCTTGATCTTGCCTTGGGCGAGGTGGGGTGTTTACTCTTTGTCCTTTGACCTTTTTAGGTTTTGTTCCTGTGTTTCTCTGAGGTTGTTTTTTGGAACTGCTTACTGGGGCAGTTTCCACCATTTTAGAAAGTTCCACTGTAAGATATATGAGATTAGTAGTGGGTTTAAATCTTGTACACTTAACCTCATCTAGCTGGTCTAGTTGTAGCACCAGGACAAACTGTAGGAACTCAATTATCTTACAGAAATTTAACAAAAGTTCCCTTGGTCATCAAACCAACTTGAGCGTGCCATGTAAGATGAGACGTCCCCATGTGTTTGGGCAGCAATTATCAAGGCATCGAGAGCATACGCATTGACAACTGTACGATGTGCCATATAGTAAGCAGGTGAGATCACCTCCCAGTGTAACTGACCCGAAAAAGGATAATAAATTATACTTAAATTCTTCGTAGTCAAGGTGTACATCAAAGGCTGGGCACTGGGCAGGCTATCATACACTCTCCCCGCTACCGTGTAAACACTGCTAGGAGGCACCTGTTTCTTGTTCTCTTTTACAGTAATGTGACAGACCTGCATTACGTCCTCGCACGCATATAGAAATACCACAACGCTATACTCAGTATCGTCACCTGTAAATGGTTTAATAGAAAGCCAATATGGAATTAATTTGGCATTCTGAGGTACCTGAGGGGTCTCTGAGTTAGAACCACCTGAGGCCATGTTTGCAGTGTTAGTTAGGACACTTTGTTAACAGGTGAAGGTAATGTATAAGTTTTACCTGATGTCTAATGGTCAGGTCAGTCAGGTCAGGTCAGGTTAGGTCAGGTCAGGTTAGGTTAGGTTAGGTTAGGTTAGGTGTTATGTCAGAGTACTGTGGTCAGCTGTTTGTAGTTGACTGTACTCTGGGTATTTTGGACACTGGTTAGGTTAGGTTAAGTGGAGTTAGGTCAGGTTAGGTTAGGTTAGGTTAGGTTGGGTTAGGTCAGGTCAGGTCAGGTCAGGTCAGAGTCAGGTCAGGTTAGGTCAGGTCCAGGTCAGGTCAGGTCAGGTCAGGTTAGGTCAGGTCAGGTCAGGTTAGGTTAGGTTAGGTGTTATATTCACTGGAATCTTTTTCTTATGATTTATTTGTATTTTTCTCATTCACTTTGTTAATGTTTATAACTTCACCGGCATGAGTTGATTCGTCCCAGAGCTGTGTCTGTTTATACTTTGTTCACCGGTAATAACTCCAGAAAATTGCTTGGCCAATTCTCTCCAGGAAAGTAGATGTGAATTCTCTCCAGGAAAGTAGATGTGAATTTTCCAGGAAAGTAGATGTGAATCTTCCAGGAAAGTAGTTGTGAATTCTCTCCAGAAAGTGATGTGAATTTCTCCAGGAAAGTAGTTGGAATTCTCTCCAGGAAAGAGTAGATGTGAATTCTCTACCAGGAAAGTAGTTGTGAATTCTCTACCAGGAAAGTAGTTTGAATTCTCTCCAGAAAGTAGATGTGATTTCACCAGGAAAGTAGTTGTGAATTCTCTCCAGGAAAGTAGTTGTGAATTCTCTCCAGGAAAGTACTTGTGAATTCTCTCCAGGAAAGTAGTTGTGAATTCTCTCCAGGAAAGTACTTGTGAATTCTCTCCAGGAAAGTAGTTCTGACTCTTCCAGGAAAGTACTTGTGAATAACACTTTAGAGGCTAGTAAGTGTGGTGGTTGTGTTTCTCTGCAGTGGATCTCTGTTAACTGAGTCAGTGGGCTGCACAGCAGGCACAGCGGGTGTTTACTGACTCAGCTGACCTCTCACTCGACCTATGAGACGTGCAAGCTGTCCCCCTCCCCTCCCTCCCTCTCCTCCCTCTCTACCTCCCCTCTCTTCCTTCCTTACCTCCCTCCCTTCCTTCCTTCTTACCTCCCTCCCCTTCCTTCCTTCTTACCTCCTCCCTCCTCTTCCCTTCCTTCTTACCTCCCTCCCCCTTCCTTCCTTCTTACCTCCTCCCTCTTCCCTTCCTTCTTACCTCCCTCCCCTTCCTTCCCTCCCTCCTCCCTCCCTCTTCCTACCTCCCTCTCTCCCTCCCTCCACCTCCCTTCACAAAGTAGTAACATAAACACAATCTAGTGGCACAGACAGACAGACACAGACAAACACAGACAGACAGACAGACAGACAGACACCAGCACAGACACCTCCCTCATATCAGTAACAAAAAAAATCTTAATGGTGCAGACAGACAGAAAGACACAGACAGACAGACACAGACAGAGACACAGACAGCCAGACAGAGAGAGACAGAGACAGACAGACAAACACAGACAGAGACAGACAGACAGCCAGACAGAGAGAGACAGAGCCCGCCACGCTCCTCACAAAGCAGTAACATAAACACAATCTCTTAGTGGAGCAGGATAAAGGTGTTGAGAGCTACTCACAACAACGCCACAAAATACTTAAATAGGTTCGTATCCCAGACAGTAGGAGGGATAATGGTGTGTGTGTGTGTGTGTGTGTGTGTGTGTGTGTGTGTGTGTGTGTGTGTGTGTGTGTGTGTGTGTGTGTGTGTGTGTGTGTGTGTGTGTGTGTGTGTGTGTGTGTGTGGGTGGGGTGTGTGTGTTCTGTGTGTGTGTGTGTGTCTGTGTGTGTGTGTGTGTGTGTGTGTGTGTGTGTGTGTGTGTGTGTGTGTGTGTGTGTGTGTGTGTGTGTGTGTGTGTGTGTGTGTGTGTGTGTGTGTGTGTGTGTGGTGTGTGTGTGTGTGTGTGTGTGTGTGTGTGTGTGTGTGTGTGTGTGTGTGTGTGTGTGTGTGTGTGTATAGAAATAATGATAATAATGATGATGATGATGATAATGAAGAAGTTTGTATATAATCGCGCACACACACACACACACACGCACCGTGCGGGTTACTAATAGTCAGAGTCAGTGAGAGCTGTAAGAGTCAGTGAGTCAGTAAGAGTCAGTAAGAGTCAGTAAGAGCTGTGAGTCAGTAAGAGTCAGTGAGTCAGTCAGAGTCAGTGAGTCAGTCAGAGTCAGTAAGAGTCAGTGAGTCAGTCAGAGTCAGTAAGAATCAGGAGGGCGCCACAAGTCTGCAACATCCGTGGGTTGAAGCTGACAGTGGTGAATGTGCTGACCTCTTCTTTCTTTCTCTCTCTCTCTCTCTTCTCCTCTCTCTCTCTCTCCTCTCTTCTCACTCTCTCTCTCTCTTCTCACATCATAAGTCCAATCGAAGTCCGACATGAATGACGTTAAAAAGTCAAGACCTGCCCTTAAAAGACCAACCATTTACGTCCCTGCAAGTCCTGAGAGAGAGAAGAAGAAGAAGAGAGAGAGAGTAGAATAGCAGTAATATAAGAGGGGCTTGGTAAGGAGGTTTGATAACGAGGTGTACCAAAGTGTGTGTGTGAGAATGTGAGATGTGTGTGTGTGTGTGTGTGTGTGTGTGTGTGTGTGTGTGTGTGTGGTGTGTGTGTGTGTGTGTGTGTGTGTGTGTTGCTTGGCAGTGACTCAATGTGAAGGAGAGAGAGAGAGAGAGAGAGAGAGAGAGAGAGAGAGAGAGAGAGGACACACAAAGGGAAAAAGGAAGAGAGAGAAGAGAGAAGGAAGGAAGAGTTTAGTTTAGTTTAGCAAATTTATTGGTAAAGAAGAGATATTGAAGGGGACGAAGGAAGGAAGTGAGAGAACAGTAGAGGAACTAATGAGGGAGGAGAAGAGGTGAGGAAGACCCATGAAAGAGGAGAGGAGAGGAGAGAGAGAGGAAGAGAGAGAGAATTGAATTGAACAGTTTATTTAGCCATAAAAACACAGAGTGGATAATAATAACAATATTAACATGGCTGAACCAAGGAGAACCTGAGCCCTCTTTAGCACCTGATATATACTATACATTTATCTCAAGGAAGTATTATGTAACATTTAGTAACATCTGAATAGTACAACAGCATGGTGGTGATAAGTACATCTCATAATGTTACCACGGTTATCACCTCAATATTTATTTATTTTATTTATTTATTTTATTTAAATTATAAGTATGTACATAAATTTGAGTAGAATTGAAAAAAAAATAAGTATTATGGGGAGAACAGGATTATGTCTAGGGGGAAGGAGAGAGAGGAGGGGAAGGGGAGGGGAAAGGGACAGAGGGAGGGAGGGAGAGGAGGGGGAGGGGGGAGGGAGGGGAGGAGGAAGAGGAGGGGAGGGAAGGGGAGAGGGGTGGGCAGGGGAGAGAGGGGAGAGGGAGGAAAGGGGAGAGAGGGAGAGGGAGGGAAAAGGTGAGAGAGAGGGGAAAGAGCCAATGAAGGAGACTGACAAAGGAAGTGAGGGAGTGGAGGGAGAAGAATGAGAGGGGGAGTGAGGAGTGGGGAAAGTGATTGAATAGGACTGACAAAGGAAGGACGAGGAGGAGAGAGAGAGAGAGAGGAGGAGAGGAGAGAGAGAGAGAAGAAGGAGAGAGAGAGAGAGAGAGAGAGAGACTGAGGGGGACAAAGGATGGAAGATATGGAGGAGGAAGAGAGGGGTGAGAGGAGGAGAGGAGGAGAGGGGCAGAGTAAGGGAGGCGGGCAGGACAAGTGGTCATTATAACGTTCACCACAACAACAACTA
>NW_024724420.1:0-12980 GCF_018991925.1 Homarus americanus
CCAACTCCTCTTCTGGACGAGACACCACATACTATTGGGTTCCCTACCCTATCACTAATCTTCCCTAATGCCTCCCTATACCTGCTGAAAAGTTCCTCACTCCTAACCTTTCCTATGTCGTTGCCTCCTACTCTAAGACACACTACCGGATTGGTACTTCCCCTGACAAGACTCTATCTATCCTCTCAGTGAGTAGTGGGAGGACCAAGCTGGTGGTCAAGAAGCACTCAAAGGATACGACAACAACGACAACAACAGCTAAATGTACCAACCCGTTCAGTCCCTTGATAGACGAATTGGACGTTAGTACAGTCAGGGGCAGGGATGACAAAGAAGGTATAAAAACTTTAATTGTTGGTGACTCACAGGTAAGGTACATGGACAGGGCCTTTTGTGGTAAAAACAAAAATAGGATGAGGGTGTGTTTGCCAGGGGCTGGGGTGGGGGATATAATTGACAGGATGGACAATATCTTGTCTGGTAATGGGAACAAACCCATTATCTGCCTCAGTGCAGGAGGCAATGATATTGGCCGGTGTAGGAGAGAGGAACTTCTTGATAAGTTCAAGGCAGCCATAGATCGTATTAGGACTAAGGGAGGGATCCCTATCATATGCGGTGTCCTGCCTAGAAGAAGAGTTGGCAGTGAATGGTTGTCCAGGGCAGTTAGTGTTAACGACCAAATCTTCGACAGATATTGCAGTCAATATCGATTATTCATTGACAACTGGGACAACTTCTGTGGCAGAAGGACCTTTATGCTAGGGGATGGGGTGCACCTGTCTAGGGGATGGAGTAGCAACCCTGGCTGGGGCTGTAGAGGGGGCAGTTCAAAAGATATCGAAGTCTTTAAACTGCTAAGAGAACATAGGAGCACGGGGGTGGAGGAGACTGCAGTGGGAGCGGGTAAACAAGGCGAAAGATTACAGGGAAATAGTGTTAGGAAGGATGACAAAACTAAATTAGACAGGGAGTTTAAAACTAAACGCGGTAAGGGAAGGACTCAGAACACGACTAACTTAAATGTATACTACGCGAACAGTAGAAGTATGAGAAACAAAATGGATGATATTAAGGCCTTGGTATGTACCGAAGAAATCGATATAATTGCATTCACTGAAACATGGATCAACCTAGACACACGTGAATTACCAGTCGAATACCAAATTGCAGGTTACAAACTGTTCCATACCGATAGGCAGACCAGGAAAGGAGGCGGAGTAGCAATCTATGTTAGGGATAATCTGAAGTGTGAAATAAATAAGGAAATAAAAACTGAGAGGAATACAGAAACAATTTGGATAGAATTAAGCGACGGTCGGGAAAAATTAATCACAGGGGTAATAAATAGACCCCCCAATCTTGATAGCGTCAATGAGCGACTTATCTGGGATGAAATGCGCAGGGCTTCCATACACAACAAAGTCTGTATAGTAGGCGACTTTAACCTTGGCCAAATAGAATGGACTGTCCTTACGGGTAACTCAGAATCAGAGGATTTTCTCGAGACGATCCAGGACTGTTTCCTAAGTCAACATATAACCGAACCCACACGGGGTAATAATATACTGGATTTAGTTCTGACGAACAGAGAAAACCTCATTAGCAATGTCGAGGTAGGGAACGAACTTGCAAACAGCGATCACAAAGAAATTCGATTCCAGTTAGATTTTCAGGGCAGACGTAAGGAAAATTCCACTAAAGTACCAGATTTCAGAAGGGCAAACTTTGACAGTTTAAAGAGGCAGCTGAGAGAGAGGTGTCGCGCTTGGCCGTGAACCTGACAGATGACACCGACCTGATAAAGAGATCTGAGATTGCCGAGTTCCACGATAATTTAAATAGTGAGTTACTTAATGCACAAAGGCAGAACATACCATACAAAAAACTCAGATCAGACAACAATGACCCTAAATGGATAAATAATTATTTAAAGAACATCATTGGCCAAAGGAAGGCTATAGGTAGAAGGATAAATCGTGGCGAAATTCACCTCCGGGACTATTATAGGGTATTGGCGAGTTGAGTTAAAACCGAGATAAGGAAAGCAAAGAGGAATAATGAGGTAAGGATAGCAAGGGAGGCGAAGACAAACCCCAAAGGATTCTACCAAATGTATCAAACTAAAACACGAGAAAAGATTGGACCAATACGGTCAGACTCCGGCGAGCTCACTGATAACGACGGAGAAATGAGCAATAATTTGAATAAATATTTTTCAACAGTTTTCACCACCGAAAATCTAAACATGATACCCGAGGCACCGACTCTATTCAGAGATAGTGAAGAAAACAAATTAAGTGAGATAGTAGTGACTAGTAACGATGTTAGTAAGCAAATAGACAAACTAAAGTCTAATAAGTCACCTGGTCCCGATGAGATATTTGCCAGAGTATTAAAGGAATGTAAGGAAGAGCTTAGTATGCCCTTAGCAAAGTTATTTAACATGTCCTTAAAAACAGGTGTGAATACAGAATCCTGGAGGATAGCGAATGTAATACCGATTTTTTTCAAGAAGAGGATGATCACTATCCTCTAACTACCCTTAATCGATCTACTTTTATCAATAGTAGGCAAATTACTGGAAGCAATCATTTCCAAACTCTATTCAAAATCACCTGGAGAAGCTGGAATCCAATGATTTAATAGCTTCCACAAGCGGACGTTCTTGCCTAACTAATCTATTAACATTCTTTTCATCCAGTTTTCGAATCCAGTGGACGAGGGCTGGTATGATGTGGTATATCTCGACTTTAGCAAAGCCTTCGACAAGTCCCCACGAAAGACTGAAAATTAGAAGGTAGAAGCTCGTAACTCAAAGGTGACATCCTTAAATGGATTAGGGGCGTGGTTACAGGACAGGAAACAGGGAGTGAGCATTAACCGCACTAAGTCCCATTGGAGCAACGTCACAAGTGGAGTTCCCCAAGGCTTAGTACTTGGACCATTATTATTCATTATATACATAAACGACATAGATATCTGCATAGACAGCAACATAAGTAAATTTGCTGATGACGCTAAAATAGGACGTGTTATTAAATCTGACGAGGACTCGGGAAAACTACAGGAAGATCTAAATAAATTTTTCGAATGGTCTGAAAAATGGCAGATGAAATTCAACGTGGACAAATGTAAAGTACTCAGTATAGGAGATGTAAACAGGGAAACCAGATACCAGATGAACAACGATGCCATAGAGAAATCCGACTGCGAGAGAGATTTCGGAGTAATGATAAGTAGGAACCTTAAGCCAAGTAAACAATGTGTTTTGCTCGTAACAAAATAATAAAGTGCCGGGTTTCATACAAAGGTGTTAGTTACAAAGTTGTAGTCATCCTAAACTGTATCTTATATGCAGCAGAGACCACACCTGGATTCGCAGTTCAGTTCTGGTCACCGTATTACAGAATGGATATAGAATCATGGAAAATTCGAGAGAATGACAAGACTAATCCCGGGCATTAGGGGCGCAAAGGCTAGAACAGGTTAAAAGCATCTTAAATTTTTTGCTCCCTCGAGAGACGCGTAAGAGCGAGGGGCGACCTGATAGAGGTGTGTATAAGAAGAGTGGAAGACAGGGGCCCCAAACAAAGGGGACATTACAAAGTACTCAAATTATCAGCCAGGAGCGAACGTAGCTGTGGTTTAAATTAGACAGAAATTTAGATTTAGGCGGTAAAATAGGTAAACACTGGTTTTATGGAAACAGAGTAGTGAATAGATAGAACAAGTTACCAAATATCATCATTAACTCGAATACGCTGAATTGCTTCAAACATAGGTTGGATGCTCATATGAGCAATAGGGGTTGGGTGTAAACGGGACTGCCCAGTATGGGCCAATAGGCCCGCTGCAGTTTCCTCCATTCTTATGTTCTTATGTTCTTATGCCCTATCCCAGCCACAGGAGAACACACCTAAGTCCTATGTTTCCTATCTCTTGCACAAAAAATCTAATCTAAGAACCTCACCTAATGTCTACATTATTAATATAATGAGCACAACAGGGAGGAAAGGTTATCCTGTAGGCAATTGTACATAGTTACAATTCTCTCTCTCTCTCTCTCTCTCTCTCTCTCTCTCTCTCTCTCTCTCTCTCTTTCTCTCTCTCTCTCTCTCTCTGTGCCCTATTGGACATAGGAACATTAATAGTAGCAGACAAGTCAGAGGAAGAGAGACCAGTTCTGATCACTGTGGATTTACAACGTGAACTGGATGATGTAAGGAGGGAGAGAGATGTTCCTCTCACTGAGAAAAAAACATGGATGGGAGAAGGAGAGGATTTATTTGCAAGACCAAAGAGAAAATACTTTTATCAAGGCTACTGCTGCGACTAATGATGTTTTTAGTAGTTTTTTTTCTCTTCCCAAGTGATTTTGTTCTCAACTGGTGTCCCTGTAATATACTGGTCTGAGGAGGATATCAGTCGAGTACTGACCTTTCGCAGCTTAAGCCCGAAAGCTTATCACTACTTGCCTGATAGAAGTCAATTTCGATTCCCATCTATCAGTACACTGCATCGTTGGATTCTCAGCTCAATGTGGAACCAGGTGTGTTGCATGCACTTCTGCAACTGTTGTACCATAAATGTGAGTCTATGGATGACTGTAAACGTCTACGTGTTTAATCTTTTGATGAAACAAGTGTCAGTGAAGGTAACACTTGTCTTGTGAGGTCATAATTCCTGTCACATCACTCACACCTGGAGGCAAAGGCAGCACCTGTGATCACCACCCATAATCTGATAATCTGTTGTCAGTGGCTGTAACACTTATCATATGAAGTCATAACTCCTGTCACCTCATGTCTACATTATTAGTATAATGGACAAACAGGGAGGAAAAGAACTCCTGTAGGCAACTGCATATATAGTCATCATTACCCTATCTTAAGCTGCAGTTATTTAAATACAAGACTATAACTGAAATACATTGTTTTTCTTTTAACCTTTCCTTCTGTGTATCACCCACCACACTGACTGGTGTCCTTAGCTAAAGTTATATGCAAGATTAAACTCTCTATTAGTATTATTTTCTATGTGAGATACTGAGATAACAAAGTGCAGTATATAGAACCATAAAATGTTCTGTTTATAAGAGGTGAGAGGTAGGCGAGGAAGTCTGCCTGCTGACGTCAGCAAAGCTCCACCCACCTTGGCCTAGGCTAGCCTAGTCTAACCTGACCTAACCTAACCTAACCTAACCTTGTGTAAAACAAGTCTAGCCTAGCCTAGCCTAGCCTAGCCTAGCCTAACCTGAGCTTATCTAACCAAAACTAACCTAACCTTGATCTGATCTGATCTGATCTAATATAGTGATTAGTTTTAATCAGATTGTTATACGTCTTTTTGATCAGTCTAAGTTTCTTTCATCTTACTCTTCATTTTTTCTCTGTTGTTCATCTTTGTTATATTGTTTTCTTTATGCTTTCTTTTCTTTCCCTCCTCCTCCTCTTCTTATTCCTCTATTGTTCTTTAAGAAATCAGGATAACTGTTAAGATTTGTTGACCAATTTTCTCTACATTTTCATTGAGAGATTACTTATTAAAACAACATTATCTGTATTTATATTATCTGAAGAGGAGTCCCGGCCACAACAAACGCCCCCCACACTAACATAATGAAACACTCCAGTAAATTATGTAAATATTCAAAAGGATTTGGATTTAATTGTAGTTTGTTTAATTTTAGGAACATTTCATTAGTGTTAACGGGAGGCAGGTAATGGCTATTATTAAAACGCTTCCCTTATAATGACTACGGTCCCTCCAGCCAGACTTATACTAGCGTCTAAAGCCAAGGTGTGGTAGAGTCAAGGTTACCCACTGAAAAGTTTATTTGGATAAGTTCGGTGTGATTCTATTAGGTTTGGCTCCATTAGGCGGTGTAAGGTTACCTGGAGTGGATGATTATGTGTTGGTGGGGCGGAGAGGAGTCACACCAGGTTAGTTAGACTCCAGTTAGTGTGTATTTTATCCCTTTAACTCTCAAAGGAAAATTAAATAGATTAGTTGTTTTATAAGATAATTATTTAATTTTAATTCATCGGTTTATACTTTCATGATGTTACGTAAGTCTATAAATTCACTTAATTATTTTAATGGCAGGATAATAAAAAGATACTTGCTGTAATTACCGTGTTGGAAACTACAATTAGACAACCAAAACAGCATCATCGGCCATTACAGATTGTGAAGTGGGATGTTGTGAAGATTGTGAAGTGAGATGTAGTGAAGATTGTGAAGTGAGATGCAGTGAAGATTGTGAAGTGAGATGTGGTGAAGATTGTGAAGTGAGATGTAGTGAAGATTGTGAAGTGAGATGTAGTGAAGATTGTGAAGTGAGATGTAGTGAAGATTGTGAAGGGAGATGTAGTGAAGATTGTGAAGGGAGATGTAGGAAGATTGTATGATGTAGTGAAGATTGTGAAGTGAGATGTAGTGAAGATTGTGAAGTGAGATGTAGTGAAGATTGTGAAGTGAGATGTAGTGAAGATTGTGAAGTGAGATGTAGTGAAGATTGTGAAGTAAGAAGTGGTAAAGATTGTGAAGTAAGATGTGGTAAAGATTGTGAAGTGAGATGTAGTGAAGATTGTGAAGTGAGATGTAGTGAAGATTGTGAAGTGATGTAGTGAAGATTGTGAAGTGTAGATGAAGCGAAGATTGTGAAGTGAGATGTAGTGAAGATTGTGAGTGAGATTAGTGAAGATTGTGAAGTGAGATGTAGTGAAGATTGTGAAGTAAAGATTATAAAGTAAACTGTAGTAATTGAGGTTAAACGAACGCGGGTTATTCTGTAGTGTATCCGTGTCTTGTTAACGTGGAACCAACATGGCGGTGGTTCTCAATATAGATACGTTATTTTGCCGGGAATTTCTGTCAAAACGAAATATGAATCAACCATATTTAGCCTAAATTAACCTAGCGGCTTTATTATATATTCTAAGGTGTTTAAGTTGGATAGATCAGATCAGGTTAGGTAAAGTCAGGTTGGGTTAGGTTAGGTTAGTTTTGTTAATTTTGCCAGTTAGAGGCTAGTTTATTGTGCCCCCCATACTCATCCTGTGAGCGGTAGTGCAAAGAGATTACAAAGTGGTGTTAGATGAGGTAGGTGGTTAAGTTAAGTTTCAATAG
Source organism: Homarus americanus (assembly GCF_018991925.1). Classification (NCBI taxonomy): domain Eukaryota; kingdom Metazoa; phylum Arthropoda; class Malacostraca; order Decapoda; family Nephropidae; genus Homarus; species Homarus americanus. The sequence continues at coordinate 7,135 of NW_024724420.1, forward strand.
GTTAGGTTAGATTACGTCAGGTTGGATTAAGTTAAGTTAGGTTAGGTAGGTAATAAGTAGATAGGTTACGGTCGGTAGGTGGGAAAGTTAGGTTTGATTAGGTTAGCTTATGTCAGACGGGGAGGTTAGGTTCGATTATGTCAGGTTAGGTTCGATTATGTCAGGTTAGGTTAGATTACGTCAGGTTAGGTTAGATTATGTCAGGTTAGGTTAGATTATGTCAGGTTAGGTTAGATTATGTCAGGTTAGGTTAGATTATGTCAGGTTAGGTTAGATTATGTCAGGTTAGGTTAGATTATGTCAGGTTAGGTTAGATTACGTCAGGTTAGGTTAGATTACGTCAGGTTACGTTAGATTATGTCAGGTTAGGTTAGATTATATCAGGTTAGGTTAGATAATGTCAGGTTAGGTTAGATTATGTCAGGTTTGGTTAGATTATGTCAGGTTTGGTAAGTAGGTGGAGGTGGGTAAAAAAGGTTAGGTTAGGTCGGCAGGTTTTAGTGTAGGAGCTTAAGTAATCCCGTAAAAATTTCATGTTAATTTTTGACACCATACATCGTAATAATCCTTATAAACTATGTTAAGGAACTGTGGTGTAATTTTTTCTGAACGGTTTATTATAAGTTTTATGCCATTAAAGAAGTTTTATCAAAGAGCGGCGTAATGAACCACAGACGTATTACCATTAACTCCTAAGTAACTTAAAACATGACTAATAACCTATGAACATGTAGTATTATATCATTACAATTTAACGTAATATATTATGAATGCTGTTATAATATCTTAAGTGTGTTACAAACATGGCTGCTCATATATGCCATCCTGTCTCTGGCAAAGAAGAGATTGCAGTCAGTAAAATTAATTGCTAAAGACAAATACTGGAAATTAAACATATACTTATTACCATTATCTGAAAAGCTTAGAACCACCGTTTTATATTTATTAAAAGTTTGTAGTGTTATACATCATGTGTATACAAGTCACAAGTTATTATTTACGACATTGCTTCAGTCCTCGTCATCAGAGTCTTCTGTGTACAACAGATTCCTTCACCTTGTTTAGGCATTTCTCATCATCTGCTTGACAGTTACACATCTCGGTGCATGTCATGCTATTTTTTCTGATTCTTTCTGTATGAACATGACAATGATCCACATTTCCTGACGCCACATCCACATTTAACAAGTTCTGTGATTGCTTCTGGAGCTGGTGGTTGGTCTGATATTACTAGTATGAAACAGTCATTGTCAATCTTCCAGCCATGCTCTAATTGTGAAAGCATTTCACTGTCTGCATCACAAGACCACAGAAGAGCTTGATACCTTCCTCTCAATATATGATACTTTAGAGTTGCTGCAGTCGCTGGTAGTTCTCCAGCTTCTGCCTGCGTTATCTTGAAGAGATGCCATCTAAGTTTTGACAGTTTAGTGAAAGTCATTCGTGGACAGTAGAGCTTAAATACAAATTCCTCTAGACCAATATACTGTACATGTCTGCTGGAGGGCATTTGGTCTACTCAGCATCTTGAATGCATCTAGGACTTTTGTGTTAGATTTCATCAAAGTGCTCCAACATGCTTTCTTTCCTTTGCCAACAAATTTTCCAATGCAGTCAGATCCTGTGAAGGCATGGAAACCTGTAAGGCTCTCTGCCCAATGTGTCGTCGCTCACCAGTTCCTGTTATCATACTTGTATTTTCTCCAAGTTGAGGCTGCTTTAATATGCCAAACACATCAGTGTCTGGTGACTTGATATGTACAGTGCTGCCCTTCTGTGATGCATATACTGTATGTCCTGCTTAAGTTCTATAACTTGTGATAGCAATTTGATGGTTGAAGTCTTATTTGCTGCTTTCCACGACAGTAGATTAACCTTGGACAGCTTTTCCCAGATGCTCAATGGACCAACAATACGTTCCTTGACAAAATTTTCATAATTTTGTCTTCCAACTTCATATGCACATAGATTGTCATATTTGGCATTTTCTGGCATTACAGCTCCAGTTACCAAGTTTATAAGAGCATCATTTTCCTGGGATTACAGTCACCAATAACATTGTGTAGCTTCTGTACATCAGCATATTGACAGCTGACAATAGCTGTAGAGAGCTCATGGTGTTCTGTTCTTTTGTAATCTTTATGAGTTTGATATTTTATGTAATGAACTTAATTTGAAAACCCAAATGGTAGTATATGATCTTTTATCACCTTAGACACTCTGTGCGTCATGCCTCTCAAGTGATTTTTTTCCTCTCTTACTTCTCTGGACAAACACGACCTTTATCCCATCAGAAAAAATATCACCACATATTTTCTTAATCTACAGGTGCCAAGGTTTAAAATGACGGATGGTGTTAAAAATTAACCTGAAATTTTTACGTGACCACATATTGTCTTGTTGGGTTTCTGAGAGAACTTCACGGCTAAATAGCGCCTCTGTATTGATAGCCGGTACATGTCGTAATATCCACCGCTCATAGTTAAATCTTTATGTCCGTTTATTTTGTCCTAATTTAAGTATCAAAGAGTGTTTTCATTTTTAAGTATCTTAAGTATCTTTTTTCCCCACTCCTAAGTATCTAAGTATGATTTATTTTCATTTATAAGTAACTAACCATATTTTTGTTTTCATTATAAAATGTGATTGATATAGACAACAGAAGTAAATATCAGCTGGAGGTCGTAAACGAAGCTGATGTGAAGTATTTTGACTCGCTGTTCCCACGAACTAATTGCTTCACTGGTTTATACCGAAGAAATAAAACCGTCAACGAACCATCCGATTCAAATGTGTCTTAGGCGATACAGGGTGTTTATGCGTCACTCTGATACCAAGAATGACTTTGTGTACTGTGGTGAAGCTGAGGGTAGGATAGGGTTGGGTTGGGTTGGGATGGGTTAGGATTACGCATGTGTGGGTATATTCTGTCGCATTTTATAGGTATCTTGCGTCTTTCTCTTTATTCCTTCTTTATCATGAGTATCTGTGCCTATTAATACACCACCTCGCAGGATAGTGGAAGAGGAATGGATAGTAACGAGATAATATTCTTCTTACATATACCTTAGCTTGATTACAGGTAACATCAGGTAGAAGTTACATGACTCTTAAGAGTTTTCCTCGACTTGGCTGATTCAACTGTAAGACTTGCTGTATTTATCCTTATTAAAATCCTCCACCTGTAAGACCATCCACTTGTAAGACCCTCCACCTGTAAGACTCTCCACTTGTAAAACCCTTTAGGGATTTGAAATACCTTCTCGTCTTGGCTCCACTAGTACTGTACACACCCTCTCTAGCCTTAGTTTACAGTAATGTTGAAGTATATAATGAAGACTCACAGCTCATGGGTTAGAAAAACAAAAGATGCTTGTTTTATTTATTTATTTATTTATTTATTTATTTATAGTTTATTTTAGAATCCCCGAAAGTTAGAACAAAATGGCTGACGGGACTCACAAGCGGGCGGTGTTTACAGTATGGACCAAGAATAAAAAATAAATGAAAAATAAAATAAATAAATCGTAAATTGGTGCATTGTTTCTCCAGGGGTAATTATAGAAGTACAAATGTTCTCCAGCAGTGGGTAACGATCATAGTCACGTATAGAGCTTCCGACGCAGGTAGATTGATATAGATGCATTACCTTGAGTTAGTGGGTTACAGGGGCTTCTTACACGATAATATTAAAGGTGTTTTTTCCTTCTGTTTGTGGCACTTGAGGTGTTTAGGTTAGGTTTAATTAAAATGGTTTAGTTATAATAGTTATATTACGATAAGTTAAGTTGAATTTAGAACTTTTGATTTATATATATCGTGTTTTAGATGGATTTGTTAGCTAATAAGTTTAATTTGGATAAGTTTAGTTTAATTTAGATCATTTGATTTTACAAGGTCGTATTATAATGACTGGGAACCATATAGAAACCTGTTAGAAGTAAATATTTCTACGGCAGTGAATGAGTAAGTCAATAAGTGGTGTATAGAGCTGCTGACGCAACTTAAACGGTATATACTGTACATTATATGTTATCAGAGCTTTCCTGTTGTACGTAACCGCCTCCGTCAAAGTGTCTTAGTGGCTCATGTGAAGATTAGCCTCTAGTTTATTTAACCTCAAGATTAACTACACTGGCACTGCCTGACCTGACCTGACCTGACCTGACCTGACCTGACCTGACCTGACCTGACCTGACCTGACCTGACCTACCCTACCCTACCCTACCCTACCCTAACCTAACCTAACTTAATCTAACTTAATCTAACTTAACTTAACTTCCCATGTAGCGTTAGGTTAATCATTAGTTGAAATAAGCTGGGAGGGTTAATCTTCATGTAATCTATCTTAATTAACAATTTTGGTCAGGTGAGGCCTTCTTTACCTTACTCGAGAGCAGGAGGAGGAGGACTTGCTAACGTCTACAGATCATCGTCAACCAAGGCAGATATTGAATACCTTTTGTTTACCTTCGTGGCTTAAGAACACATCTTAACACCATAAGACTATTCGCCTCAATGCAATAATACAGTAATTGATTATTGTATTCTAATAAAATTTACGGTGTATCTTTTGAACCAGATTTATTGTTTGACTTTTGTGAATGAGAAACTGGTTGAGGTGTATTGTGGTAAACATCCTTAAGAGCAGCTCTGTGTGTTCTTACGACCTCAAAGTAACACAAAAGGTAGCCAATATCTACCCTTAGTCAGTCACTTTATGTAGATGTCAATTGTGTCATTTTTCTAGACTTAGTGCCCCCTGGAGGAGAAAGTAAATACAATGTTAATTTATTTTGGTCACAACACACGCTAGTAGATTATTTTTTCCTTATTTAACTAAATAATTAACACTATGTAGCTAACTAATTATATGACTCAAAGATGGTAACCAATATGGCGTCGATATTGTTCACATACTCTATGATTAATAGATGTATTGTCTGTTTAATTTTAGGAAAGAATTTAATTTATAAACTTTTGAGAATCTGGATACAGGAGTTTTGTCTTTGCGCGCGCGCGCGCGCGCGCGCGTGTGTGTGTGTGTGTGTGTGTGTGTGGTGATGATGATGATGACGGATACTTTCCTCTGCAGTGAAAAAAATATCTTGACATTGCAAAGTTTAACTGTAAGCCGAAGGAACGTTTGTAATGTGACTTATTATGTGAAATTGTAACTTGAAATTCTTTGTGAAAAAATATTTCCCTATAAAGTTTGGCAGTAAATGAAGTATTACATCAAGGTGTAACTTGTAGTTCCTTGTGGAGTAAATTACCTAAGTGGACGATACAGCTACTCCAGGGTGTAAGACCTAGAGTAGAAAGTCTTAAGACCTTACCTGAGGTTGAAAGACTCTTATAGTGGAACGTCTTAGGTATTGAAACTTAATTACAGTAAATAAAATATAATCTACCTAAACATTCCTTCACCTGGCGACAACTAATGATACAGGTGGTGTAATAGCTCTTTAAAATTCCTCCGTTTGATATAATAATGACCACAAATGAACTTATAATGTGCAATATCTTGATAACACATTAGCTGCAACATTACACATAGTCCAGTGTATGTGTAGTGAGGGACATCTACCTAAATGAGTTACAGAATGTGGAGTTGAGGCAAAAAAATGTTGGGACATGTTTGAGATCATCAGTTGAGCCAAACGTTTATACTCAATATTGTTTTAATGGTATTTTAGGGCGACCGAAAAATGTAAACAAAATGGCCGGCTAGGGTCGGGGGATCCACGAGTCCTCTTATGAAGGATCGACAATAAATGAAAACAAATCAGATTAATTTAAACACATTTCCAAGAGTATTAGATCCTGTAAAGAGAGAAAATTAA
>NW_024724421.1:0-5106 GCF_018991925.1 Homarus americanus
ACCTCTGACACTCCCAGGTATACCTCTGACACTCCCAGGTACACCACTGACACCCCAGTTACACCTCCGACACCCCAGTTACACCCCTGACACCCCAGGCACACCCCTGACACCCCAGGTACACCTCTGATACTCCCAGGTACACCTCTGACACTTCCGGATACATCTCTGACACTCCCCAGGCACACCAATCACACCCCAGCACTTGACACTCCCAGGTACTCCACTGACACTACCAGATACACCTATGACACTCCAGGTACACCCCTGACACTCCCAGTTACACCCCTGACACTCCCAGGTACACCTCTGACAATCCCAGATACACCTCAGGCACTCCCAGGTACACCTCTGACACTTCCAGGTACACCCCTGACACTTCCAGGTACACCCCTGACACTTCCAGGTACACCTCTGACACTTCCAGATACACCTCTGACACTCCCAGGTACACCAATCACACTCCCAAGTACAACTTTGACACTCCCAGGTACACCACTGACACTACCAGGTACACCTCTGACACTCCCAGGCACACCTATGACACTCCCAGGTACACCTCTGACACTCCCAGGTACATCTCTGATACGCCGAGGTATACATCTGACACTCCCAGGTACACCGCTGACACTGCAAGATATACCTCTGACATTCCATGTACACCCCAGACACTTCCAGGTAGACCTCAGACACTCCCAGGTACACCTCAGACACTCCAAGGTACACCTCTGACACTCCCAGGTACACCTCTGACACTCCCAGGTACACCTCTGACACTTCCAGGTACACCCCTGACACTTCCAGGTACACCCCTGACATTCCCAGGTACACCTCTGATACGCCGAGGCATACATCTGACACTTGCAGGTACACCGCTGGACACTGCAAGATATACCTCTGACATTCCATGTACACCCCAGACACTTCCAGGCAGACCTCAGACACCTAGCCACACCCTGACACTCCCAGGTACACCTCTGACAATCCCAGGTATACCTCAGGCACTCCAAGGTACACCTCTGACACTTCCAGGTACACCCCTGACACTTCCAGGTACACCCCTGACACTTCCAGGTACACCTCTGACACTTCCAGATACACCTCTGACACTCCCAGGTACACCAATCACACTCCAAAGTACAACTCTGACACTCCCAGGTACACCATTGACACTACCAGGTACACCTCTGACACTCCCAGGCACACCTCTGACACTCCCAGGTACACCTCTGACACTCCCAGGTACACCTCTGATACGCCGAGGTATACCTCTGACACTCCCAAGTACACCGCTGACACTGCAAGATACAACTCTGACATTCCATGTACACCTCAGACACTTCCAGGTACACCTCAGACACTCCCAGGTACACCTCAGACACTCCAAGGTACACCTCTGACACTACCAGGTACACCTCTGACACTTCCAGGTACACCCCTGACACTTCCAGGTACACCCCTGACACTTCCAGGTACACCTCTGACACTTCAGGAACACCCAGACACCACAGGTACACCCCAGACACCACCAGGCACACCACAGACACTCCCCAGGCACAGCCCAGACACCCAGGCACACCTCAGACACTCCCCAGGTACACCCTTGTAAGCACTCCCAGGAACACCTCTGACACTTCCAGGCACACCCCTGACACTTCCAGGTACACCCCTGACACTTCCAGGTACACCAATGACACTACCAGGTACACCTCTGACTCTTCAAGGTACACCTCTGACACTCCCAGGTACACCTCTGACACTCCCAGGTACACCTCTGACACTCTAAGGAACAACTCTGACACTTTCAGGTACACCCCTGACACTCCCTGGTTCACCAATGACACTCCCAGGTACACCTCTGACACTCCCTGGTACACCTCTGACACTCCCAGTTACACCAATGACACACTCAGGTACACCTCTGACACTTCCAGGTACACCCCTGACACTTCCAGGTACACCAATGATACTCCAGGTACACCGCTGACACTCCCAGGTACACCGCTGACACTGCCAGGTACACCTCAGACACTGCCAGGTACACCTCAGACACTCCCAGGTAAAGCTCAGACACTCCCAGTAACACCTCAGACACTCCAGGTGCACCTGTGACACTCCCAAGTGCACCTCTGACACTCCCAGGCACACCTCTGACACTCCCAGGTACACCTCCGACACTCCCAGGTACACCTCTGACACTCCCAGGTACACTTCTCACACACCCAGGTACACCTTTGACACTCCCAGGTACACCTCACATACTCCCAGGTACACCTCTGACACTTCCAGATACACCTCTGACACTCCCAGGTACACCAATGATACTACCAGGTACACCTCTGACACTCCCAGGTACACCTCCGATACTCCCAGGTACACCTCCGATACTTCCAGGTACACCTCAGACACTCCCTGGTTCACCTCTGACACTTCCACATACACCTCTGACACTCTTAGGTATACCAATGATACTACCAGGTACACCTCTGAAACTCCCAGGTACACCTCCTATACTCCCAGGCACACCTCCGATACTCCCAGGTACACCTCAGACACTCCCTGGTTCAACTCTGACACTCCCTGGTTCACCTCTGACACTCCCTGGTACACCTCTGACACTCTCAGGTACACCTCTTACACTCCCTGGTTCTCCCCTGACACTCCCAGGTACACCTCAGACACTCCCAGGTACACCGCTGAGACTCCCAGGTACACCGCTGACACTGCCAGGTACACCTCAGACACTGCCAGGTACACCTCAGACACTCCCAGGTAAAGCTCAGACACTCCCAGTAACACCTCAGACACTCCCAGGTGCACCTGTGACACTCCCAAGTGCACCTCTGACACCCCCAGGCACACCTCTTACACTCCTAGGTACACCTCCGACAATCCCAGGTACACCTCTGACACTCCGAGGTACACTTCTCACACACCCAGGTACACCTTTGACACTCCCAGGTACACCTCACATACTCCCAGGTGCACCTCTGACACTTCCAGATACACCTCTGACACTCCCAGGTACACCAATGATACTACCAGGTACACCTCTGACACTCCCAGTTACACCGCTGACACTGCCAGATACACCTATGACACTCCAGGTACACCCCTGACACAACCAGTTACACCCCTGACACTCCCAGGTACACATCTGACAATCCAAGGTACACCTCAGGCACTCCCAGGTACACCTCTGACACTTCCAGGTACACCCCTGACACTTCCAGGTACACCCCTGACACTTCCAAGTACACCTCTGACACTCCCAGGTACACCAATGACCTCCCAGGTACCTAACCCAGCCTCCCTGGTACACCTCTGTGCTCAAGGTACACCAGCCAACACTCTGGGTAAACCAATGACTCTCCCAGGTACACCTCTGACACTCTCAGGTACACCTCTGACACTCCCAGGTACACCTCTGACACTCCCAGGTACGCCTCTGACACTCCCAGGTATACCTCTCACACTCCCAGGTACACCTCTGACACTCCCAGGTATTCCACTGACATTCCCTGCTTCACTTCTGACACTCCCTGGTACACCTTTGACACTCACAGGTACACCTCTGACACTCGCAGGTACACCTCCGATACTCCCAGGTACACTTCCGATACTCCCAGGTACTCCTCTGACACTCCCTGGTACACCTCTGACACTCCCAAGTACACCTCTGATACTCCCAGGTACACCTCTGACACTTCCAAATACACCTCTGGCACTCCCAGGTACACCTCTGATACTCCCAGGTACACCACTGACACTTACGGATACACCTATGACACTCCCAGGTACACCAATCACACTCCCAAGTACAACTCTGACACTCCCAGGTACACCACTGACACTACCAGATACACCTATGACACTCCAGGTACACCCCTGACACTCCCAGTTACACCCCTCACACTCCCAGGTACACCTCTGACAATCCCAGGTACACCTCAGGCACTCCCAGGTACACCTCTGACACTTCCAGGCACACCCCTGACACTTCCAGGTACACCCCTGACACTTCCAGGTACACCTCTGACACTTCCAGATACACCACTACACTCCCTGGTACACCAATCACACTCCCAAGTACAACTCTGACACTCCCAGGTACACCACTGACACTACCAGGTACACCTCTGACACTCCCAGGCACACCTCTGACACTCCCAGGTACACCTCTGACACTCCCAGGTACACCTCTGATACGCCGAGGTATACCTCTGACACTCCCAAGTACACCGCTGACACTGCAAGATACAACTCTGACATTCCATGTACACCTCAGACACTTCCAGGTACACCTCAGACACTCCCAGGTACACCTCAGACACTCCAAGGTACACCTCTGACACTACCAGGTACACCTCTGACACTTCCAGGTACACCCCTGACACTTCCAGGTACACCCCTGACACTTCCAGGTACACCTCTGACACTCCCATGTACACCAATGACACTCCCAGGAAGACCACTGACACTCCCTGGTACACCTCTGACACTCCGAGGTACACCAATGACACTCCCAGGTACACCTCTGACACTTCCAGGTACACCTCTGACACTCCCAGGTACACCTCTGACACTCCCAGGTACACCTCTGACACTCTAAGGAACACCTCCTGACACTTCCAGGTACACCCCTGACACTCCCTGGTACACCAATGACACTCCCAAACACCTCCTGACACTCCTGGTGCCTCTGGCCTCCAGCACCTCTGACTTACTCCCAGGTACAACTCTGACACTTCCAGGTATTCCTGACATTCCCTGGTTCACCTCTGACACTCCCTGGTACACCTTTGACACTCCCAGGTACACCTCTGGCCTCCCTGGTTCACCTCTGACACTCCCTGGTACACCTCTGATACTCCCAGATACACCTCCTACACTCCCTGGATCTCCCCTGACACTGCCAGGTACACCTCAGACACTCCCAGGTACAGCTCAGAAACTCCCAGGTACACCTCAGACACTCCCAGGTGCATCTGCGACACTCCCAGGTACACCTCTGACACTTCCAGGTACTCCCCTGACACTTCCAGGTACACCCCTGACACTTCCAGGTACACCTCTCACACTCCCAGGTACACCAATGACACTCCC
>NW_024724422.1:0-15423 GCF_018991925.1 Homarus americanus
AATAAAAGCAGCCCTAGACTCTACTATATTTCACACAAAGCCTGTTCAACGCGCTTATGGCGCCGTGAACCACTATAGGGGACCACCCGTGCCGCTTAGGTGATCAGAGCAACGTTTACCCCAATGCGGCTTCAAAACCCGAGGATCCATATATATTTCATTAGCCCAATAACGCACACAGACTTCTACATATAATCAACGCCTCACCCCACCAGGATTTGAAGCCACGATCTTATAATTGTGACCGGGGAACGCTACCTCTGGGCAACCAGGACAATAAAAGCATTCCTAGACTCTGCTATCTTTCACACAAAGCCTGTTCAACGAGCTTATGGCGCTGTGAACCTCTAATGGGGACCATCCGTGCCGCTTAGGTGATCAGAGCAAAGTTTCACCAAATCCGGCTTCGAAACACGAGGATCCATATATATTTAGATTAACCCAATAAAGCAGGCGGACTTCTACATATAATCAACACCTCACCCCACCAGGATTTGAACCCACGATCTTATAATTGTGACGGGGAACGCTACTTATGGGCCACCAGGACACTATAAGCAGTCCTAGACTCTGTTATACTTCACACAAAGCCTGTTCAGCGAGCTTATGGCGCCGTAAACCACTATAGGGGACCACCCGTGCCGCTTAGGTGATCAGAGCAAAGTTTTACCAAATCCGGCTTGGAAACTCGAGGATCCATATATATTTCATTAGCCCAATAAAGCACGCGGACTTCTACATATAATCAACACCTCACCCCACCGGGATTTAAACCCAAGATCTTATAATTGTGACCGGGGAACGCTACCTCTGGGCCACCAGGACAATAAAAGCAGTCCTAGACTCTGCTATATTTCACACAAAGCCTGTTCAACGAGCTTATGTCGTCGTGAACCTCTAATGGGGACCACCCGTGCCACTTATGTGATCAGAGCAGCGTTTTACCAAATCCGGCTTCGAAACACGAGGATCCATATATACCATTAATGGCAAAGCCGCGGGGCTTCTACGCCTGTCAACACCTCACCCCACTAAGTTCGACCACGATCGCCCTCGTGACCGGGGTATGCTACCTCCTGGGCCACAGGACACTAAGCATGATCCTAGACTCTACTATATTTCACACAATGCCTGTTCAACGAGCTTATGGCGCTGTGAACCACTATAGGGGACCACCCGTGCCGCGTAGGTGATCAGAGCAACGTTTAACCAAATGCTGCTTCGAAACCCGAGGATCCATATATATTTCATTAGCCCAATAAAGCATGCAGACTTCTACATATAATCAACGTCTCACCCCACCAGGATTTGAAGCCACGATCTTATAATCGTGACCGGGGGACGCTACCTCTGGGCCACCAGGACAATAAAAGCAATCCTAGACTCTACTATATTTCACACAAAGCCTGTTCAACGAGCTTATGACGCTGTGAACCACTATAGGGGACCACCCGTGCAGCTTAGGTGATCAGAGCAACGTTTAACCGTCACGGCTTCAAACCACGAGGATCCATATATATTTCATTAGCCCAATAAAGCACGCAGACTTCTACATATAATCAACGCCTCACCCCACCAGGATTTGAAGCCACGATCTTATAATTGTGACCGGGGAACGCTGCCTCTGGGCAACCAGGACAATAAAAGCAGTCCTAGACTCTACTATATTTCACACAAAGCCTGTTCAACGAGCTTATGGCGTCGTGAACCTCTAATGGGGACCACCCGTGCCACTTATGTGATCAGAGCAACGTGTTACCTAATGCGGCTTCGAAACAGGAGAATCCATATATATTTCATTAGCCCAATAAAGCACGCGGACTTCTGCATATAATCAACACCTCACCCCACCAGGATTTAAACCCAAGATCTTATAATTGTGACCGGGGAACGCTACCTCTGGGCCACCAGGAAAAAAAAGCAGTCCTAGACTCTGCTAAATTTCACACAAAGCCTGTTCAACGAGCTTATGGCGCAGTGAACCTCTAATGGGGACCACCTGTGCCGCTTAGGTGATCAGAGCAACATTTTACCAAATGTGGCTTCAAAACACGAGGGTCCATATATATTTCATTAGCCCAATAAAGCACGCGGACTTCTACATATAATCAACACCTCACCCCACTAGGATTCAAACCCACGATCTTATAATTGTGACCGGGGTATGCTACCTCTGGGCCACCAGGACACTAAAAGCAGTCCTAGACTCTGCTATATTTCACACAAATCCTGTTCAACGAGCTTATGGCGCAGTGAACCTCTAATGGGGACCACCCGTGCCGCTTATGTGATCAGAGCAACGTTTTACCAAATCCGGCTTGGAAACACGAGGATCCATATATATTTCATTAGCCCAATAAAGCACGCGGCTTCTACATATAATCAACACCTCACCCCACCAGGATTCAAACCCACAATCTTATAATTGTGACCGGGGTATGCTACCTCTGGGCCACCAGTACAATAAAAGCAGTCCTAGATTCTACTATATTTCACACAAAGCCTGTTAAACGAGCTTATGGCGCTGTAAACCACTATAGGGAACCACCCGTGCCGCTTAGGTGATCAGAGCAACGCTTTACCAAATGCGGTTTTGAAACACGAGGATCCATATATATTTCATTAGCCCAATAAAGCACGCGGACTTCTACATATAATCAACGCCTCACCCCACCAGGATTTGAAGAGACGATCGTATAATTGTGACCGGGGAACGCTACCTCTGGGCCAACAGGACAATAAAAGCATTCGTAGACTCTACTATATTTCACACAAAGCCTGTTCAACGACCTTATGGTGCCGTGAACCTCTAATGGGGACCACCCGTGCTGCTTAGGTGATCAGAGCAACGTTTTTCCAAATGCGGCTTCAAAACACGAGGATCCATATATATTTCATTCCCCAATAAAGCACGCGGCTTCTACATATAATCAACACCTCACCCCACCAGGATTCGAACCCATGATCTTCTAATTGTGACCGGGGAACGCTACCTCTGGGCCACCAGGACAATAAAAGAAGTCCTAGACTCTACTATATTTCACACAAAGCCTGTTTAACGAGCTTATGGCGCCGTGAACCTCTAATGGGGACCACCCGTGCCGCTTAGGTAATCAGAGCAACGTTTTACCAAATGCGGCTTCGAAACACGAGGATCCATATATATTTCATTAGCCCAATGAAGCACGCGGACTTCTCCATATAATCAAAACCTCACCCCACCAGGATTTCAACCCACAATCTTATAATTGTGACCGGGGTATGCTACCTCTGGGCCACCAGGACAATAAAAGCAGTCCTAGACTCTGCTATTTTTCACACAAAGCCTGTTCAACGAGCTTATGGCACGGTGAACCTCTAATGGGGACCACCCATGCCGCTTAGGTGATCATAACAACGTTTTACCAAATGCCGCTTCGAAACAAGAGGATCCATATATATTTCATTAGCCCAATAAAGCACGCGAACTTCTACATATAATCAACACCTCACCCCACCAGGATTTCAACCAACGATCTTATAATTGTGACCGGAAAACGCTACCTCTGGGCCACTAGGACAATAAAAGCAGTCCTAGACTCTGCTATATTTCACACAAAGCCTGTTCAACGCGCTTATGGCGCCGTGAACCACTATAGGGGACCACCCGTGCCGCTTAGGTGATCAGAGCAACGTTTACCCAAATGCGGCTTCAAAACCCGAGGATCCATATATATTTCATTAGCCCAATAACGCACACAGACTTCTACATATAATCAACGCCTCACCCCACCAGGATTTGAAGCCACGATCTTATAATTGTGACCGTGGAACGCTACCTCTGGGCAACCAGGACAATAAAAGCATTCCTAGACTCTGCTATATTTCACACAAAGCCTGTTCAACGAGCTTATGGCGCTGTGAACCTCTAATGGGGACCATCCGTGCCGCTTAGGTGATCAGAGCAAAGTTTCACCAAATCCGGCTTCGAAACACGAGGATCCATATATATTTCGTTAACCCAATAAAGCACGCGGACTTCTACATATAATCAACACCTCACTCCACCAGGATTCGAAACCACGATCTTATAATTGTGACCGAGGAACGGTACCTATGGGCCACCAGGACACTATAAGCAGTCCTAGACTCTGTTATATTTAACACAAAGCCTGTTCAACGAGCTTATGGGGCTGTGAACCACTATAGGGGACCACCCATGCCACTTAGGTGATCAGAGCAACGTTTTACCAAATGCGGCTTCGAAACAGGAGAATCCATATATATTTCATTAGCCCAATAAAGCACGCAGACTTCTACATATAATCAACACCTCACCCCACTAGGATTTAAACCCAAGATCTTATAATTGTGACCGGGGAACGCTACCTCTTCGCCACCAGGAAAAAAAAGCAGTCCTAGACTCTGCTATATTTCACACAAAGCCTGTTCAACGAGCTTATGGCACCGTGAACCTCTAATGGGGACCACCCGTGCCGCTTAGGTGATCAGAGCAACGTTTTACCAAATGCGGCTTCAAAACACGAGGGTCCATATATATTTCTTTAGCCCAATAAAGCACGCGGACTTCTACATATAATCAACACCTCACCCCACTAGGATTCAAACCCACGATCTTATAATTGTGACCGGGGTATGCTACCTCTGGGCCACCAGGACACTAAACGCAGTCCTAGACTCTGCTATATTTCACACAAATCCTTTTCAACGAGCTTATGGCGCAGTGAACCTCTAATGGGTCCACCCGTGCCGCTTATGTGATCAGAGCAACGTTTTACCAAATCCGGCTTGGAAACACAAGGATCCATATATATTTCATTAGCCCAATAAAGCGCTCGGACTTCTATATATATAATCAACACCTCACCCCATCAGGATTCAACCCACAATCTTATAATTGTGGCCGGGGTATGCTACCTCTGGGCCACCAGGACAATAAAAGCAGTCCTAGACTCTACTATATTTCACACAAAGCCCGTTAAACGAGCTTATGGCGCTGTGAACCACTATAGGGGACCACCCGTGCCGCTTAGGTGATCAGAGCAACGCTTTACCAAATGCGGTTTTGAAACACGAGGATCCATATATATTTCATTAGCCCAATAAAGCAGGCGGACTTCTACATATATTCAACGCCTCACCCCACCAGGATTTGAAGCCGCGATCTTATAATTGTGACCGGGGAACGCTACCTCTGGGCCAACAGGACAATAAAAGCATTTGTAGACTCTACTATATTTCACACAAAGCCTGTTCAACGACCTTATGGCGCCGTGAACCTCTAATGGGGACCACCCGTGCTGCTTAGGTGATCAGAGCAACGTTTTACTAAATGCGGCTTCAAAACACAAGGATCCATATATATTTCATTCCCCAATAAAGCACGCGTGTTCTACATATAATCAACACCTCACCCCACCAGGATTCGAACCCATGATCTTCTAATTGTGACCGGGGAACGCTACCTCTGGGCCACCAGGACAATAAAAGCAGTCCTAGACTCTGCTATATTTCACACAAAGCCTGTTC
This sequence comes from Homarus americanus, assembly GCF_018991925.1. Lineage (NCBI taxonomy): Eukaryota > Metazoa > Arthropoda > Malacostraca > Decapoda > Nephropidae > Homarus > Homarus americanus. The sequence continues at coordinate 5,530 of NW_024724422.1, forward strand.
AACGGGCTTATGGCACAGTGAACCTCTAATGGGGACCACCCGTGCCGCTTAGATGATCATAACAACGTTTTACCAAATGCGGCTTCGAAACAGGAGGATCCATATATATTTCATTAGCCCAATAAAGCACGCGGACTTCTACATATAATCAACGCCTCACCCCACCAGGATTTGAAGCCACGATCTTATAATTGTGACTGGGGAACGCTACCTCTGGGCCAACAGGACAATAAAAGCATTCGTAGACTCTACTATATTTCACACAAAGCCTGTTGAACGACCTTATGGCGCCGTGAACCTCTAATGGGGACCACCCGTGCTGCTTAGGTGATCAGAGCAACGTTTTACCAAATGCGGCTTCAAAACACGAAGATCCATATATATTTCATTCCCCAATAAAGCACGCGGCTTCTACATATAATCAACACCTCACCCCACCAGGATTCGAACCCATGATCTTCAAATTGTGACCGGGGAACGCTACCTCTGGGCCACCAGTTCAATAAAAGCAGTCCTAGACTCTGCTATATTTCACACAAAGCCTGTTCAACGGGCTTATGGCACCGTGAACATCTAATGGGGACCACCCGTGCCGCTTAGGTGATCATAACAACGTTTTACCAAATGCGGCTTCGAAACAGGAGGATCCATATATATTTCATTAGCCCAATAAAGCACGCGAACTTCTACATATAATCAACACCTCACCCCACCAGGATTTCAACCAACGATCTTAAAATTGTGACCGGGGAACGCTACCTCTGGGCCACTAGGACAATAAAAGCAGTCCTAGTCTCTGCTATATTTCACACAAAGCCTGTTCAACGAGCTTATGGCGCCGTGAACCACTATAGGGGACCACCCGTGCCGCTTAGGTGATCAGAGCAACGTTTACCCAAATGCGGCTTCAAAACCCGAGGATCCATATATATTTCATTAGCCCAATAACGCACGCAGACTTCTACATATAATCAAAGCCCACCCCACCAGGATTTAAATAATGATCTTATAATTTCAGACCGGGAACGCTACCGGCCACCAGACAATAAAGCATCCATTCTGCTTATATTTCATTATTAAAGCCTGTTCAACGAGCTTATATGTCGTGAACTTCAATGGGGACCACCATATTTTAGGTGATCAGAGCAACGGCTTTACTCAATGCCGCCTGGAAACAGGAGAATCCATATATATTTCTATTAGCCCAATAAAAGCACGCGGACCCCCTACATAATCAACAGCCACCCCACCAGATTTCTAAACTCAAGATCTTTATAATTGTAGACTGGGGAACGCTACCTCTACCACCAGGACAATAAAAGCAGTCCTAGACTCTACTATATTTCACACAATGCCTGTTCAACGAGCTTATGGCGCTGTGAACCACTATAGGGGACCACCCGTGCCGCTTAGGTGATCAGAGCAACTATTAACCAAATGCGGCTTCGAAACCTGAGGATCCATATATATTTCATTAGCCCAATAATGCACGCAGACTTCTACATATAATCAACGCCTCACCCCACCAGGATTTGAAGCCACGATCTTATAATTGTGACCGGGGGACGCTACCTCTTAAATACCAGACAATAAAAGCGTCCAGACCTCTACTATATTTTACACAATGCCTTGCCTAACGAGCTTATGGCGCTGTGAACCACTATAGGGGACCACCCGTGCCGCGTAGGTGATCAGAGCAACGTTTAACCAAATGCGGCTTCGAAACCCGAGGATCCATATATATTTCATTAGCCCAATAAAGCACGCAGACTTCTACATATAATCAACGCCTCACCCCACCAGGATTTGAAGCCACGATCTTATAATTGTGACCGGGGAACGCTACCTCTGAGCAACCAGGACAATAAAAGCAGTCCTAGACTCTGCTATATTTCACACAAAGCCTGTTCAACGAGCTTATGGCGTCGTGAACCTCTAACGGGGACCACCCGTGCCAGTTAGGTGATCAGAGCAACGTGTTACCTAATGCGGCTTTGAAACAGGAGAATCCATATATATTTCATTAGCCCAATAAAGCACGCGGACTTCTACATATAATCAACACCACACCCCACCAGGATTTAAACCCAAGATCTTATAATTGTGACCGGGGAACGCTACCTCTGGGCCACCTGGAAAAAAAAGCAATCCTAGACTCTGCTATATTTCACACAAAAGCCTGTTCAACGAGCTTATGGCGCCGTGAACCTCTAATGGGGACTACCCGTGCCGCTTAGGTGATCAGAGCAACGTTTTACCAAATGCGGCTTCAAAACACGAGGGTCCACATATATTTCATTAGCCCAATAAAGCACGCGGACTTCTACATATAATCAACACCTCACCCCACTAGGATTCAAACCCACGATCTTATAATTGTGACCGGGGTATGCTACCTCTGGGTCACCAGGACACTAAAAGCAGTCCTAGACTCTGCAATATTTCACACAAATCCTGTTCAACGAGCTTATGGCGCAGTGAACCTCTAATGGGGACCACCCGTGCCGCTTATGTGATCAGAACAACGTTTTACCAAAGCCGTTTTAAACACGAGGATCCATATATATTTCATTAGCCCAATAAAGCAGTCGGACTTCTATATATAAAAACACCTCACCCCACCAGGATTCAAACCCACAATATTATAATTGTGACCGGGGTATGCTACCTCTGGGCCACCAGGACAATAAAAGCAGTCCTAGACTCTACTATATTTCACACAAAGCCTGTTAAACGAGCTTATGGCGGTGTGAACCACTATAGGGGACCACCCGTGCCGCTTAGGTGATCAGAGCAACGATTTACCAAATGCGGTTTTGAAACACGAGGATCCATATATATTTCATTAGCCCAATAAAGCACGCGGACTTCTACATATAATCAACGCCTCACCCTACCAGGATTTGAAGCCACGATCTTATAATTGTGACTGGGGAACGCTACCTCTGGGCCAACAGGACAATAAAAGCATTCGTAGACTCTACTATATTTCACACAAAGCCTGTTCAACGACCTTATGCCGCCGTGAACCTCTAATGGGGACCACCCGTGCTGCTTAAGTGATCAGAGCAACGTTTTACCAAATGCGGCTTCAAAACACGAGGATCCATATATATTTCATTCCCCAATAAAGCACGCGGCTTCTACATATAATCAACACCTCACCCCACCAGGATTCGAACCCATGATCTTCTAATTGTGACCGGGGAACGCTACCTCTAGGCCACCAGGACAATAAAAGCAGTCCTAGACTCTGTTATATTTCACACAAAGCCTGTTCAACGGGCTTATGGCACCGTGAATATCTAATGGGGACCACCCGTGCCGCTTAGGTGATCATAACAACGTTTTACCAAATGCGGCTTCGAAACAGGAGGATCCATATATATTTCATTAGCCCAATAAAGCACGCGAACTTCTACATATAATCAACACCTCACCCCACCAGGATTTCAACCAACGATCTTAAAATTGTGACCGGGGAACGCTACCTCTGGGCCACTAGGACAATAAAAGCAGTCCTAGACTCTGCTATATTTCACACAAACCTGTTCAACGAGCTTATGGCGCCGTGAACCACTATAGGTGACCACCCGTGCCGCTTAGGTGATCAGAGCAACGTTTACCCAAATGCGGCTTCAAAACCCGAGGATCCATATATATTTCATTAGCCCAATAACGCATGCAGACTTCTACATATAATCAACGCCTCACCCCACCAGGATTTGAAGCCACGATCATATAATTGTGACCGGGGAACGCTACCTCTGGGCCACCAGGACAATAAAAGCAGTCCTAGACTCTGCTATATTTCACACAATGCCTGTTCAACGAGCTAATGGCGTCGTGAACCTCTATTGGGGACCACCCGTGCCACTTAGGTGATCAGAGCAACGTTTTACCAAATGCGGCTTCGAAACAGGAGAATCCATATATATTTCATTAGCCCAATAAAGCACGCGGACTTCTACATATAATCAACACCTCACCCCACCAGGATTTAAACCCAAGATCTTATAATTGTGACCGGGGAACGCTACCGCTGGGCAACCAGGACAATAAAAGCAGTCCTAGACTCTACTATATTTCACACAAAGCCTGTTTAACGAGCTTATGGCGCCGTGAACCTCTAATGGGGACCACCCGTGCCGCTTAGGTGATCAGAGCAACGTTTTACCAAATGCGGCTTCGAAACACGAGGATCCATATATATTTCTTTAGCCCAATAAAGCAAGCTGACTTCTCCATATAATCAACACCTCACCCCACCAGGATTTCAACCCACAATCTTATAATTGTGACCGGGGAACGCTACCTCTGGGCCACTAGGACAATAAAAGCAGTCCTAGACTCTACTATATTTCATACACAATGCCTGTTCAACGGCGCTTATGGCGCCGTGAACCACTTTATAGGGGACCACCCAAATGCTTTAGGGTGATCAGAGCAACGTTTTACCAAATGTGGCTTCGAAACCCGAGGATCCATATATATTTCATTAGACCATTAAAGCACGCGGACTTCAACATATAATCAACACCTCACCCCACCAGGATTTGAACCCACGATCTTATAATTGTGACCGGGGAATGCTACCTCTGGGCCACCAGGACACTAAAAGCATTCCTAGACTTTGCTATATTTCACACAAAGCCTGTTCAACGAGCTTATGGCGCCGTGAACTTCTAATGGGGACCCCCCGTGCCGCTTAGGTGATCAGAGCAACGTTTTACCAAATGCGGCTTCAAAACACGAGGGTCCATATATATTTCATTAGCCCAATAAAGCACGCGGACTTCTACATATAATCAACACCTCACCCCACTAGGATTCAAACCCACGATCTTATAATTGTGACCGGGGTATGCTACCTCTGGGCCACCAGGACACAAAAAGCAGTCCTAGACTCTGCTATATTTCACATAAATCTTGTTCAACGAGCTTATGGCGCAGTGAACCTCTAATGGGGACCACCCGTGCCGCTTATGTGATCAGAGCCACGTTTTACCAAATCCGGCTTGGAAACACGAGGATCCATATATATTTCATTAGCCCAATAAAGCAGTCGGACTTCTATATATAACAAACACCTCACCCCACCAGGATTCAAACCACAATCTTATAATTGTGACCTGGGTATGCTACCTCTGGGCCACCAGTACAATATAAAGCAGTCCTAGATTCTACTATATTTCACACAAAGCCTGTTAAACGAGCTTATGGCGCTGTGAACCACTATAGGGGACCACCCGTGCCGCTTAGGTGATCAGAGCAACGCTTTACCAAATGCGGTTTTGAAACACGAGGATCCATATATATTTAATTAGCCCAATAACGCACGCAGACTTCTACATATAATCAACGCCTCACCCCACCAGGATTTGAAGCCACGATCTTATAATTGTGACCGGGGAACGCTACCTCTGGGCCACCAGGACAATAAAAGCATTCCTACACTCTGCTATATTTCACACAAAGCCTGTTCAACGAGCTTATGGTGCCGTGAACCACTATAGGGGACTACCCGTGCCGCTTAGGTGATCAGAGCAACGTTTACCCAAATGCGGCTTCAAAACCAAAGGATCCATATATATTTCATTAGCCCAATAACGCACGCAGACTTCTACATATAATCAACGCCTCACCCCACCAGGATTTGAAGCCACGATCTTATAATTGTGACCGGGAAACGCTACCTCTGGGCCACCAGGACAATAAAAGCAGTCCTAGACCCTGCTATATTTCACACAAAGCCTGTTCAACGAAAGGCCACGGCGTCGGGGAACTTAAAGGACCACCCAAAGCACGCTAGTGATCAGAGCAATGCCTAATGCTTTAAACAGGAGAATCCATATATATTTCATTAGCCCAAATGCCACGACTTTTATAACACCCACCCCCACCAGATTTAGTAAACCCAAGATCTTATAATTGCATCTGGCACTCTGGGCCACCAGGACAATAAAAGCAGTCCTAGACTCTACTATATTTCACACAAAGCCTGTTTAACAAGCTTATGGCGCCGTGAACCTCTAATAGGGACCACCCGTGCCGCTTAGGTGATCAGAGCAACGTTTTACCAAATGCGGCTTCGAAACACGAGGATCCATATATATTTCATTTGCCCAATAAAGCAAGCGGACTTCTCCATATAATCAACACCTCACCCCACCAGGATTCCAACCCACAATCTTATAATTGTGACCGGGGAACGCTACCTCTGGGCCACTAGGACAATAATAGCAGTCCTAGACTCTACTATATTTCACACAATGCCTGTTCAACGAGCTTATGGCGCTGTGAACCACTATAGGGGACCACCCATGCCGCATAGGTGATCAGAGCAACGTTTAACCAAATGCGGCTTCGAAACCCGAGGATCTATATATATTTCATTAGACCAATAAAGCACGCAGACTTCTACATATAATCAACGCCTCACCCCACCAGGATTTGAAGCCACGCTCTTATAATTGTGACCGGGGGACGCTACCTCTGGGCCACCAGGACAATAAAAGCAATCCTAGACTCTACTATATTTCACACAAAGCCTGTTCAACGAGCTTATGATGCTGTGAACCACTATAGGGGACCACCCGTGCCGCTTAGGTGATCAGAGCAACGTTTAACCAAATGCGGCTTCGAAACCCGAGGATCCATATATATTTCATTAGCCCAATAAAGCACGCAGACTTCTACATAAAATCAACGCCTCACCCCACCAAGAATTGAAGCCACGATCTTATAATTGTGACCGGGGAACGCTACCTCTGGGCAACCAGGACAATAAAAGCAGTCCTAGACTCTGCTATATTTCACACAAAGCCTGTTCAACGAGCTTATGGCATCGTGAACCTCTAATGGGAACCACCCGTGCCACTTATGTGATCAGAGCAACGTGTTACCTAATGCGGCTTCGAAACAGGAGAATCCACATATATTTCATTAGCCCAATAAAGCACGCGGACTTCTACATATAATCAACACCTCACCCCACCAGGATTTAAACCCAAGATCTTATAATTGTGACCGGGGAACGCTACCTCTGGGCCACCAGGAAAAAAAAGCAGTCCTAGACTCTGCTATATTTCACACAAAGCCTGTTCAACGAGCTTATGGCGCCGTGAACCTCTAATGGGGACCACCTGTGCCGCTTAGGTGATCAGAGCAACGTTTTACCAAATGCGGCTTCAAAACACGAGGATCCATATATATTTCATTCCCCAATAAAGCACGCGGCTTCTACATATAATCAACACCTCACCCCACCAGGATTCGAACCCATGATCTTCTAATTGTGACCGGGGAACGCTACCTCTGGGCCAACAGGACAATAAAAGCAGTCCTAGACTCTGCTATATTTCACACAAAGCCTGTTCAACGGGCTTATGGCACTGTGAACATCTAATGGGGACCACCCGTGCCGCTTAGGTGATCATAACAACGTTTTACCAAATGCGGCTTCGAAACAGGAGGATCCATATATATTTCATTAGCCCAATAAAGCACGCGAACTTCTACATATAATCAACACCTCACCCCACCAGGATATCAACCAACGATCTTATAATTGTGACCGGGGAACGCTACCTCTGGGCCACAAGGACAATAAAAGCAGTCCTAGACTCTGCTATATTTCACACAAAGCCTGTTCAACGAGCTTATGGCGCCGTGAACCTCTAATGGGGACCACCCGTGCCGCTTATGTGATGAGAGCAACGTTTTACCAAATCCGGCTTGGAAACACGAGGATCCATATATATTTCATTAGCCCAATAAAGCACTCGGACTTCTACATATAATCAACACCTCACCCCACCAGGATTCAAACCCACAATCTTATAATTATGACCGGGGTATGCTACCTCTGGGCCACCAGGACAATAAAAGCAGTCCTAGACTCTACTATATTTCACACAAAGCCTGTTAAACGAGCTTATGGCGCTGTGAACCACTGTAGGGGACCACCCGTGCCGCTTAGGTGATCAGAGCAACGCTTTACCAAATGCGGTTTCGAAACACGATGATCCATATATATTTCATTAGCCCAAAAAAGCACGCGGACTTCTACATATAATCAACGCCTCACCCCACCAGGATTTGAAGCCACGATCTTATAATTGTGACCGGGGAACGCTACCTCTGGGCCACCAGTACAATAAAAGCAGTCCTAGACTCTGCTATATTTCACACAAAGCCTGTTCAACGAGCTTATGGTGCTGTGAACCTCTAATGGGACCACCTATGCTTAGGTGATCAGAGCAACGGCTTACCCTAAATGCGGCCTAAAACCCGCCGAAAATCCATATATATATATTTATTATCTAACGCACGAGACTTTACATATAATCAACGCCTCACCCCAATTAGGATTTAAACCAAGATCTTATAATTGTGACTTGGGAACGCCACTGGGCCACTAGGACAATAAAGCAGTCCTAGACTTGCTATATTTCAATAATAAAGCCTGTTCAACGAGCTAACGGCGTCGTGAACTCCCTAATGGGGACCACCCGTGCCACTTAGGTGATCAGGAGCAACGTTTACCAAACGGCTTCGAAACAGGAGAAACCATATATTTCATTAGGTTCAGCCAGCACGCTGACTTCTAACCATATAATCAACACCTCACCCCACCAGGATTTAAACCCAAGATCTTATAATTGTGACCGGGGAACGCTACCTCTGGGCCACCAGGACAATAAAAGCAGTCCTAGACTCTACTATATTTCACACAAAGCCTGTTTAACGAGCTTATGGCGCCGTGAACCTCTAATGGGGACCACCCGTGCCGCTTAGGTGATCAGAGCAACGTTTTACCAAATGCTGCTTCGAAACACGAGGATCCATATATATTTCTTTAGCCCAATAAAGCAAGCGGACTTCTCCATATAATCAACACCTCACCCCACCAGGATTTCAACCCACAATCTTATAATTGTGACCGGGGAATGCTACCTCTGGGCCACTAGGACAATAAAAGCAGTCCTAGACTCTACTATATTTCACACAATGCCTGTTCAACGAGCTTATGGCGCTGTGAACCACTATAGGGGACCACCCATGCCGCATAGGTGATCAGAGCAACCTTTAACCAAATGCGGCTTCGAAACCCGAGGATCTATATATATTTCATTAGCCCAATAAAGCACGCAGACTTCTACATATAATCAACGCCTCACCCCACCAGGATTTGAAGCCACGATCTTATAATTGTGACCGGGCGACGCTACCTCTGGGCCACCAGGACAATAAAAGCAATCCTAGACTCTACTATATTTCACACAAAGCCTGTTCAACGAGCTTATGATGCTGTGAACCACTATAGGGGACCACCCGTGCCGCTTAGGTGATCAGAGCAACGTTTAACTAAATGCGGCTTCGAAACCCGAGGATCCATATATATTTCTTAGCCCAATAAAGCACGCAGACTTCTACATATAATCAACGCCTCACCCCACCAGGATTTGAAGCCACGATCTTATAATTGTGACCGGGGAACGCTACCTCTGGGCAACCAGGACAATAAAAGCAGTCCTAGACTCTGCTATATTTCACACAAAGCCTGTTCAACGAGCTTATGGCGTCGTGAACCTCTAATGGGGACCACCAGTGCCACTTATGTGATCAGAGCAACGTGTTACCTAATGCGGCTTCGAAACAGGAGGATCCATATATATTTCATTAGCCCAATAAAGCACGCGGACTTCTACATATAATCAACACCTCACCCCACCAGGATTCGAACCCATGATCTTATAATTGTGACCGGGGAACGCTACCTCTGGCCCACCAGGACAATAAAAGCAGTCCTAGACTCTGCTATATTTCACACAAAGCCTGTTCAACGGGCTTATGGCACCGTGAACATCTAATGGGGACCACCCGTGCCGC
>NW_024724423.1:0-8453 GCF_018991925.1 Homarus americanus
CTGTGAACTTCGTGAACACGTGCACACACGAAATTTCATCCAGCAATGGAAGAGGGAGGTGAAGCAGTGAACCTGTCCAGATGCAACAGTCCAAAAGGCAACGGTGGAGGGGGGGAGGAGAGGGGAGGGGAGGGGGAAGCTAGGAGGAGAGAGAGGGGAGGGAAAAGGTTAGAGTGGGGAGGTAGAGGAGAGATGAGAGGAGGAGAAGGAGGGGAGAGGAGGGAGAGGAGGGGGGAGAGGAGAGGAGATGAGAGGAGGAGAAGGGAGGGGAGAGGAGGAGAGGGAGGAGAGGAGAGGAGGGGGTGGAAGTGAAAGAGAGATGAGTATCCACTTTCATCAAATCACCTGATAATTAGCCCCTCCAGCTTAGTTCACCTGGTGATTAAACACTTAACGCGACCCGGAGGGAGGGGGAGTACAAATAGTCACAGGTACCGATAAAGCGAACATTTACCCACAGAAAGAAGACCATGAACATAAACATCAATATAGTGAAGCCTTAGGCAACAAATGTCAATGTTTACGTGAGGAAGCTCTGTTTCACCTCTGATGGATACAATAAAAAGCATGACTAAATGTTGGTAATGGAAGCAGCCAATACACACGAGAAGAAAGAAATACCTGGAACATTATCTGTGCGAGGGTATGACGCTGTATCTACAAGAGATCAAAACTGACTATGTTAGATACAGGAATGAAAATTACTGTATTTAAATAGGGAAACAATCACGAACTCTGGTGAATTTATAGAAGACATGTAACTGAAACTGTCTTGTGGTGTTGACTAGAGACGGTGAACAGGTAGGCGATGGACCAGGTGAACAGGTAGGTGGATGTGAGACCAGGTGTACAGGTACGGCGGATGAAACCAGGTGTACAGGTAGGCGGGATTTGAGACCAGGTGTACAGGTAGGCGGATGCGAGACCAGGTGTGTATTGTTGTAGACGGTGTTACTGTGGTGTATGTTTGTTGTTGTAGGCGGGTGTTACTGTGGTGTGTGTGTTTTGAAAGAAGAGTATTGCTGTGGTGTGTGTGTGTTGTTGTAAACGGTTGTTGCTGTGGTGTGTGTGTTGGTTGTAGGCGGTGTTGCTGTGTGTGTGTGTTGTTGTTGTAGGCGGGTGCTACTGTGGTGTGTGTGTTGTGGTGCAGGCGTGGGGCTGCTGTCTGTCGTGTGTGTGTTGTTGTAGATGGGTGCCACTGTGGTGTGTGTGTTGTTGTAGGCGGGTGTTGCTGTGGTGTATGTGCTGTTGCAGACGGTGCTACTGTGATGTGTGTGTTGTTGTAGACGGGTGTTGCTGTAGTGTTGGTGTTGTTGTAGACGGAGTTGCTGTCGTGTGTGTGTTGTTGTAGGCAGGTGCTACTGTGGTAGTGTGTGTGTTGTTGTAGGTGGGTGTTGCTGTGGTGTGTGTGTTGTTGTGGTGACGGGTGCTACTGTGGTGTGTGTTGTTGCAGATGGTGCTACTGTGGTGTGTGTGTTGTTGTAGGTGGGTGTTGCTGTGGTGTGTGTGTTGTTGTGACGGGTGCTACTGTGGTGTGTGTGTTGTTGTGCGGTGTTGCTGTGGTGTGTGTTGTTGCAGACGGGTGCTACTGTGGTGTGTGTGTGTGTTGGTAGGCAGGTGCTTGTGTAGTGGTGTGTTTTTATGGCGGGTGCTACTGTGGTGAGTGTGTGTTGTTGCAGGTGGTGTTGCTGTGGTGTGTGTGTGTTGTTGTAGGCGGTGCACTGTAGTGTGTGTGTGTTTTGTATGGGTGCTACTGTGGTGTGTGTGTTGTTGTAGGTGGGTGTTGCTGTGGTGTGTGTGTTGTTGTAGGCGGGTGCTACTGTAGTGTGTGTGTGTTTTGTAGGCGCAGGTGCTACTGTGGTGGTGTGTGTGTGTTGTTGCAGGTGGGTGTTGCTGTGGTGTGTGTGTTGTTGTAGGCGGGTGCCACTGTAGTGTGTGTGTTGTTGTAGGCGGGCATTGCGTGTGGTTGGTGGTAAGGTTGTGGTGTGTGTGTGTTGTTTAGGTGGGTGTTGCTGTGGTGTGTGTTGTTGCAGACGGGCTGGTACTGTAGGTGTGTGTTGTTGTGAAGTGGGTGCCACTGTGGTGAGTGTGTGTTGTTGTAGGTGGGTGTTGCTGTGGTGTGTGTGTTGTTGTAGGTGGGTGCTACTGTAGTGTGTGTGTTGTTGTAGGCGGGTGCTACTGTAGTGTGTGTGTTGTTGTAGGCGGGTGCTACGTAGTGTGTGTGTGTTGTTGTAGGCGGTGCCACTGTAGTGTGTGTGTTGTTGTAGGGTGTTGCTGTGGTGTGTGTGTTGTTGTAGGTGGGTGTTGCTGTGGTGTGTGTGTGTGTTGTTGTAGACGGGTGCTACTGTAGTGTGTGTTGTTGCAGGCGGGTGCTACTGTGGTGAGTGTGTGTTGTTGTAGGTGGTGTTGCTGTGGTGTGTGTGTTTGTTGTAGGTGGGTGCTGCTGTGGTGTGTGTGTTGTTGCAGACGGGTGCCACTGTTGTGTGTGTGTGTGTTGTTGTAGGTGGGTGTTGCTGTGGTGTGTGTTGTTGTAGGTGGGTGTTGCTGTGGTGTGTGTGTTGTTGTAGGCGGGTGTTGCTGTTGTGGTGTGTGTGTTGTTGTAGACGGTGCTACTGTAGTGTGTGTTGTTGTAGGTGGTTGCTGTGGTGAGTGTGTGTTGTTGTAGGTGGGTGTTGCTGTGGTGTGTGTGTTGTTGTAGACGGGTGCTACTGTGGTGTGTGTGTTGTTGTAGGCGGAAGTGGTGAGTGTGTGTGTTGTTGTAGGTGGGTGTTGCTGTGGTGAGTGTGTTGTTGCAGACGGTGCTACTGGTGAGTGTGTGTGTTGTTGTAGGTGGGTGTTGCTGTGGTGAGTGTGTTGTTGTGAAGGTGGTGCTACTGTAGTGTGTGTTGTTGTAGACGGTGCCACTGTAGTGTGTGTGTTTTGTAGGCGGGTGCTACTGTGGTGAGTGTGTGTTGTTGCAGGTGGGTGTTGCTGTGGTGAGGTGGTTGTAGGCGGGTGCCACTGTGGTGTGTGTGTTGTTGTAGGTGGGTGTTGCTGTGGTGTGTGTTGTTGTAGACGGGTGCTACTGTAGTGTGTGTTGTTGTAGGTGGGTGTTGCTGTGGTGTGTGTGTGTTGTTGTGGAAGTGGGTGTTGCTGTGGTGTGTGTGTTGTTGCAGGCGGGTGCTACTGTGGGAGTGTGTGTTGTTGTAGGTGGGTGTTGCTGTGGTGTGTGTGTGTTTGTAGGCGGTGTTGCTGTGGTGTGTGTGTGTTGGTGTAGACGGGTGCACTGTAGTGTGGGGGAGGCGGTGCTACTGTAGGTGTGTGTTGCAGGTGGGTGTTGCTGTGGTGTGTGTGTTGTTGTAGACGGTGCTACTGTAGTGTGTGTGTTGTTGTGAGGTGGTGTTGCTGTGGTGTGTGTGTGTTGTTCCAGGCGGGTGCTACTGTGGTGAGTGTGTGTTGTTGTAGGTGGGTGTTGCTGTGGTGTGTGTGTTGTTGCAGGACGGGTGCTACTGTAGGTGTGTTTGTTGTAGGCGGGTGCTACGGTGTGTGTGTGTGTTGTTGTAGGTGGGTGTTGCTGTGGTGTGTGTGTTGTTGCAGACGGTGCTACTGTAGTGTGTGTGTTGTTGTAGGCGGGTGCCACTGTGGTGTGTGTGTGTTGTAGGTGGTGTTGCTGTGGTGTGTGTGTTGTTGCAGGCGGTGTTGCTGTGGTGTGTGTGTTGTTGTAGGCGGTGCTACTGTGGTGAGTGTGTGTTGTTGTAGGTGGGTGTTGCTGTGGTGTGTGTGTGTTGTTGTAGGCGGTTGCTACAGTGTGTGGTTGTTGTAGGCGGGTGCTACTGTGGTGTGTGTTGTTGTAGGTGGGTGTTGCTGTGGTGTGTGTGTTGTTGCAGGCGGGTGTTGCTGTGGTGTGTGTGTTGTTGCAGACGGGTGCTACTGTAGTGTGTGTGTTGTTGTAGGCGGGTGCTGTAGTGTGTGTTGTTGCAGGCGGGTGCTACTTGTAGTGTGTGTGTTGTTGTAGGGTGGGTGTTGCTGTGGTGTGTGTGTGTTGTTGTAGGCGGGTGCTACTGTGGTGTGTGTGTTGTAGGGTGTTGCTGTGGTGTGTGTGTTGTTGTAGACGGTGCTACTGTAGTGTGTATGTTGTTGTAGGCGGGTGCTACTGTGGTGAGTGTGTTGTTGTAGGGCAGGTGCTACTGTGGTGTGTGTTGTTGTAGGTGGGTGTTGCTGTGGTGTGTGTGTTGTTGTAGGCGGTGCTACTGTAGTGTGTGTGTGTTGTTGTAGGCGGGTGCTACTGTGGTGAGTGTGTTGTTGTAGGTGGGTGTTGCTGTGGTGTGTGTGTTGTTGTAGGCGGGTGTTGCTGTGGTGTGTGTGTTGTTGCAGGCGGTGCTACTGTGGTGAGTGTGTGTTGTTGTAGGTGGGTGTTGCTGTTGGTGTGTGTTGTTGTAGGCGGTGCCACTGTGGTGAGTGTGTGTTGTTGTAGGTGGGTGTTGCTGTGGTGTGTGTTGTTGTAGGCGGGTGCTACTGTGGTCTGTGTGTTGGTGGGTGGTGCCACTGTGCTGTGTGTGTTGTAGGCGGTGCTACTGTGGTGTGTGTGTTGTTGTAGGTGTTGCTGTGGTGAGTGTGTGTTGTTGTAGGTGGGTGTTGCTGTGGTGTGTGTGTGTTGTTGCAGGCGGTGCTACTGTAGTGTGTGTGTGTTGTTGCAGACGGGTGCTACTGTGCGTGTGTGTGTTGTTGTAGGCGGGTGCTACTGTAGTGTGTGTGTTGTTGCAGGGTGTTGCTGTGGTGAGTGTGTGTTGTTGTAGGGTGTTGCTGTGGTGTGTGTGTTGTTGTAGGCGGGTGCTACTGTGGTGAGTGTGTGTGTTGTTGTAGGTGGGTGCTACTGTAGTGTGTGTGTGTTGTTGCAGGCGGGTGCCACTGTGGTGAGTGTGTGTTGTTGTAGGTGGGTGTTGCTGTGGTGTGTGTGTTTTTGTAGGCGGCGCTACTGTGGTGGTGTGTGTTGTTGCAGGTGGGTGCTGTGGTGTGTGTGTTGTTGCAGGCGGTGCTACTGTGCTGTGTGTGTTGTTGCAGGCGGGTGCCACTGTAGTGTGTGTGTTGTTGTAGGTGCGTGTTGCTGTGGTGAGTGTGTGTGTTGTTGTTGGTGGTGTTGCTGTGGTGTGTGTGTTGGTTGCAGGCGGTGCTACTGTAGTGTGTGTGTTGTCAGAAGCGGGTGCCACTGTGGTGAGTGTGTGTTGTTGCAGGCGGGTGCTGCTGTGGTGTGTGTGTTGTTGTAGGTGTTACTGTGGTGTGTGTGTTGTGTTGTAGGCGGGTTGCTGTGGTGAGTGTGTGTGTTGTTGTAGGTGGGTGTTGCTGTGGTGTGTGTTGTTGCAGGCGGTGCTACTGTAGTGTGTGTGTTGTTGTAGGCGGGTGCTACTGTGTGAGGTGTGTTGTTGTAGGCGGGTGTTGCTGTGGTGAGGGTGTTGTTGTAGGCGGGTGTTGCTGTGGTGAGTGTGTGTGTTGTGTAGGCGGGTGCACTGTGGTGAGTGTGTGTTGTTGTAGGTGAGTGCTACTGTAGTGAGTGTGTGTTGTTGCAGGTGGGGTGCTGTGGTGAGTGTGTGTTGTTGTAGGAAGTGTGCCACGTGAGTGTGTGTTGTTGTGGTAGGCGGGTGCTACTGTGGTGAGTGTGTGTTGTTGTAGGTGGGTGTTGCTGTGGTGTGTGTGTTGTTGTAGGCGGGTGCTACTGTAGTGTGTGTGTTGTTGTAGGCGGGTGCTACTGTGTGTGTGTGTTGTTGTAGGTGGGTGTTGCTGTGGTGTGTGTGTGTTATTGTAGACGGGTGCTACTGTGCTGTGTGTATTGTTGTAGACGGGTGCTTGTGTAGTGTGTGTGTTTTTGTAGGCAGGTGTTACTGTAGTGTGTGTGATGTTGTAGGCGGGTGTTGCTGTGGTGTGTTGGTTTTGGGAGAGGAGTGTTGCTGTGGTGTGTGTGTGTGTGTGTTGTTGTAAATGGTTTTGCTGTGGTGTGTGTTGTAGTAGGGGGTGTTGCTGTGGTGTGTGTTTGGTAGGCAGGTGTTGCTGTGGTGTGTGTGTTTTGTTGTAGATAAAAGGTACTGTAGTGTTAATGTGTTGTTGTTGACGGGTGTTTTTTTTTTTTTTTTTTTTTAGGTTAAGGTGGGGAATGGATGGAAGGCATGCTGGGGCTCAAGGCACAGCCAGACAAGAGGATAGAGAAGTCACAACATATAGTCGAGGGGGAAAGGTTGGAAAGTTTAATGAATTATACAGAGGGGACGACACCTTTGTTTTACATATTACAATACAAAAATCCCATACAAAATAGTTATTTCTACCAAACCGGAGATTCCCAACACCAGATCCTTCCTAGGCCTAACTAAACGTGTCACTAATACCTGATACCCCTAGGGCATTGCAGAAGAATGACAAGCACTAGACAAGGGTCAAGGCTAGAGAAAAGAATGGACACGCCAGGAGAGCGCCTCATATCACGTGATCCAGGACATTTGCTAGATATTTTATATAATTAATTAATACTACTCTTGATTTGACTTCAACAGAGTAAGACAATGATGCATATTAATAACATACATAAATATACAATTAACCTAAGTAACTAAGAACAATAATAATATAATAAGTACACCAACAGTTAAGCTGTGTGAAAAGGAGGCAGTGATTGATTTGATTTTTATGCTAAGTTACTATTGTGCAACCCACCATCCTGAGCGTAGCGCAAGACGATTACAGAGTAGGGTTTACAAAGGGTCATAATAATTAACCCTGCTGTCAGATATGGCACTGAAAGTTACACAGTATTTCATTTACATTATTTGTTTAGTTCTATACAAAAGGGTAACATTATTCAATGGTGTCGAGTACAGGCGTGTGAGGTAGTGTTCTGGCTCTCACACTTTGTTATTCACATTTACGTAGGTATTCAAGCAACATTGTGTATGTGGTTCTGTACATGAGAATTGATGAGTTACTATAGAAAAAAAAGTGGATGCAATCTAATATGTGGCTATTCCATTAGAGATGAAAGTGTTGTGCCATTTCACACAGTGTGCGGCACCTGTCCTAAAAGGTTCTATCTTCACACAGTCAGAGAAGAAGGTAGCCATAGCGCCACACATTTTACATTTAGTTTTGCTTACATCTGCTTGAGGAACATACTGCCAAAGGTTACAACATCTTGTAATCTAGTGATCTTGTTACTTGCTCCATATACATGTTTCACTCTGATACATCTCATCATGGTAACCTAGCGGATCGACCTAGTGCCTGTTTGCACTTTTACTACTTGCGTCAAACTCATCTATAAAGTTCTTTCCTAATTACAGTTTTAGGTTTTTGACAGACCCAAATTGTATTCAACGGTGTCTTTTAGTTAGACTCGAGTTTGGCGAGGCATCAACTCTGGTCATGTTTTATGAGGCCTATGGAGAGGATCCACAACATTTGACCCTGACACCCTGTCAACAAGGCACGCATATTTGTGTCTGGCTTCAGAGAACAAGAGCGACAACCTGAGTCGAGAGGGTACTACAAGCAAGAGGATAGAGAGTCAGTGATGAAGATGAGACTGTTAGTAACAGTGGTTTCAATGAATTTAATAGCTGTGAGTATCGGCAACCTAATCCAGCTTGTAGAGTGGATGCCCAGTTGTTAATTCTAAATCCTTTCAATTATATTACCGTCAGGCTGAGTCACAAAACAATAGCACTTCCAGCCTCCCACAGGCGGTGTTTAGAGATCCATCAGTGTAGATGGTCTGTGTGATATTATCATCAGTCTGTAGAGTGTGTATGTGTTCAAGAGCCTCAACTAAGCAGTGTTGGTAAATGCTTTGTATAATTAATTTTTGGCGGATACGTCGGCACAGGATATCGAAGGGAACTGTCCACCAGGGTGGCAGGAAGCGCTGTTGTGTCTCAACTTTGTCACAGGTGGTCCAGTCCAAACATCTTCATATGTGTAGCTGTAGTTTGATCCATTTAGACCAGTAGTCCCACGGTTCATACATTCTAGCAATTTTGAGGAAACAAGGTCAGATCACCACGCAGAAGCCTCAGGGCTATCATGAGGTTGACTTCAATTATTCTATCTTAACACTGCATACCTAGTTCTTTCCTTCTATTAAGTACTTTAGTGCCTAAGGGACAACCTCTAGATAATTCTGAGGGCTTTATTTTGCATTTTCTCGAGCTTGTCAACGCCTTTCCTGGACGAATGACCAGGGCTGGTAATTCATCAGAGATCTATATAGCCTAGGTACATTGTTTTAACAATTTAATATTAGCACCATAGTGGGGCTGTACCCCGCCACACTTCTAAGAGGTCTCAGTCTGTCAGCACAGGATGGGTTAGCTGTCAGCGGCAGGGCAAGTAGACGGGAAAAACACCAAGATATTTAAAAGAAGAAACATAGTCAATAGTGTTGTTTCTATCTTGAACTTGAGTACAAGGTTTAGTAGGTTTCCAGCTTGTTT